>NW_005871548.1:113485-200004 GCF_000147115.1 Myotis lucifugus | reverse complement strand
AGTAAGTTACCCATCACAGTTCGTGGCAATATGTTTTATAATCAACACCGAGCATGGGACCTCAGACTATCTAGTCATGGAGAGGGAGGCGAGACCTCTAAAGTTAAGCTGTGACCAACACTTGAGAGTCAATTCCTTCGTTTGCCGCATCCCTGTCTCCTGCAGTGGATTTGGGCAGTGTGAACACAGCAGAGCGTTCACTTGGGCTGATGAGGGCTTGGTGCAATGCAGCCACATTAACATTCCGGTCACACCCCCTTCCCTGGCTGTGATCCATGGCTCTCTGCAGCTGCGGTGTTGCAGCCACAGACGCTGGGAGGGCGTCCTCTGGGCTGTACGGGGACTTTCTGCCCCTGAAAGCATATGTAGAGCGGATCTGGAGAGCTCCTTTGTCTTCTGGAAGCTTCAGGGACCAAGGCCAGAGTTCAGTATCAGCGCGGTAATGACTGAGTCCTGTGGAGAACCCTGCAAAGGAGCCTTCTCTAATGCACGAGAGATGATAGTTGGCATCGATGGGGTTTCATTATGCAACAGATGCTTTCCATATACTGTCTTATCTCGTCCTCAACATCCTTGCAACCCCATGAGACAGTGAGAAAAAATGGAGGCCAGGCAGTGGAACCGAAGTGTCCAAGGTGACAATACAAGCAATTAAAACAGAACCGGAATTGCAACTTGTCTCTGTCTGCCCCAAAGCCTTAAGACGGTGTTACTCAGCCAGAGGCCATTTTCCCTTGAGGGGACATTGGTCAGTGTCTGGAGACATTTTTGATGGTCACCCTCCAAACTGTAAGAGTGCTAATGGCATCTGTGGGTGGAAGCCGGGGATGCTGCTGAACACCCAGCAATGCCCAGACCTCAGCTGAACGTGTCTCTCCAAAAAGCTATGTTGAAGCACCTCAGAATGGGGCTTGATTTGGAAATAGAGCAGCGGTTCTCAACCTGTGGGTCGCGACCCCTTTGGGGGTCGAACGACCCTTTCACAGGGGTCGCCTAAGACCATCGGGAAACACATATATAATTACATACTGTTTTTGTGATTAATCACTATGCTTTAATTATGTTCAATTTGTAACAAGGAAAATACACCCTGCATATCAGGTATTTACATGACGATTCATAACAGTAGCGAAATTACAGTTATGAAGTAGCAACGAAAAGAATTTTATGGTTGGGTCACAACATGAGGAACTGTATATAAAGGGCTGGAAGGTTGAGAACCACTGAAATAGAGCTTTTGCAGATAGAATTACAGAAGATGGGGCCGTACTGGAGTAGCGTGGACTCTTAATCCAATATAACTGGCGTCCTTATAAGAAGAAAAGAGAGACATAGAGGGGAGATGGCCATGTGAAGACACAGAGATCCAGGGAGAACCACGGGAAGATGGAAACGGGTTGGAGTTCATGTCCCTATGCGTCAGCAAGCCAGGGAATGCCAACGAGTGCCAGTTGGCACCAGAAGCTAGGAGAGTGCCATGGGACAGGTTCCCCCTTACGCCGCTTAGGAGGAACCAAGGTGCTGACACCTTGACCTTGAACTTCTGACCTGCAGAACTCTGAGGGAGTACGTTTCTGTTGTTTCAACTCACCCAGTTGGTGGTAGTTTGATATGGCAGCTCGAGCAAAGCAGTACCCCGACAACCAAGAATCGCCCAGTCCAGCCGAAACCGGTTTGGCTCAGTGGATAGAGCGTCGGCCTGCGGACTGAAAGGTCCCAGATTCGATTCCGGTCAAGGGCATGTACCTGGGTTGCGGGCACATCCCCAGTGGGAGATGTGCAGGAGGCAGCTGATCGATGTTTCTCTCTCATCGATGTTTCTAACTCTCTATCTCTCTCCCTTCCTCTCTGTAAAAAATCAATAAAATATATTTAAAAAAAAAAAAGAAAAAAAAAAAAAGAATTGCCCAGTCCAAAATGTCAACAGCGCCCCTGCTGAGAAACCTGCCTTAAGAGAACATTGCACTTGCCTCCTCTTCACAGGCATCTACCTCTTTCTCCTCTTGCCAAGGGCCACCGAACATTACAGGGAGGCTGCAAGCACTTATGTATGCCCGTGTCTAGACAGGGGAGAATAGGCTGTTTCAGAGAGTAAAAACCCGTCTCTTAAAATGTTCAACATAGTTAGTCCATCTGGCAACTTAATTAGCCTTGATGTGCCCCAGGAATGAGCAGTCCTGGCTGGGGTGGTGCTGATGAATGGCGATATCGTTTTCCTTGAACAAGACCCTCATCTTCTCCCAGCCCGGCTGTAAGCTGCTGCTCTGGGTGCTGGGCTGGGTGGTCTGAGTTCCCTGTACAGTGTCACATCCTATTTTATTAGTCTCTGTTTTCCTCACAGAGCGTAGGGCTGGGTTTCACCCCAAACCAAGGAGTGGGATCTCTTGAGACTAGGAAAAGAAAACTTTCTCCAGATGATAACTAGGGAAGAGGTGGGGTGGGGAGGCCATATTCCTCACAGGAAATGCACTTGTCAGGAAGGCCATCATTGGGTTGCAGATATTTTTGCAAACTCTTGTTTATATGACTTTTGTGTTTTCTCCTCATGCTTCAGCATCTCTTAACAGAAGGCAGCAAACCCAGCCCTCTCCTTCTATAAGGAAGTACCAACATGCACTTGAACACTCTCTTTACTCTCTTCCCAGCTCTGCACCCCACCTCCTACCCCCTGTCAAGAAAGGCTGGCCAGTGTGCTGGGTGTTGATTGGGTCTCTTGAGACATATGGGCCAGCGCCTTTCAAGTAGACTCCAGGCCTCTTACGAAATTTTACCATATTTCTCACTCTTGGAGTGAAGGCTTAGTCAGGTAGGAGTCACACTATCCATTGGGAGGAGGTGGGGGGGTTCCCCACCTGGGTCTTCTGGGCCATGTCCTCCAGTTCAGTTTGAACCAAGAAGTCCTGCGTTGTGGGCTCTTAGGTGCTTTCACAGTTATGAGTAAAACTGTGTTTTGTTCTCCACTGAGATGTCGTTCCTCATGAGCACTCTCTTTCTATTGAGGGTTCCAAAGGGAAATGGTGGGAAGTGGGATTCAGGTATGGAAAGTCCTCCTCAAACCCGAACATTGTGAAGAACCTAAAGAGCTTCTAAAATCCGACCTCTGGGAAACATTCCCTTTGTCGTTGGATTTTGGAGTCAGACCATCTTCAGTTATTCACTTTTTTTTAAAAAAAATATTTTATTGATTTTTTTACAGAGAGGAAGGAAGAGGGATAGAGAGTTAGAAACATCGATGAGAGAGAAACATTGATCAGCTGCCTCCTGCACCCCCCCCACTGGGGATGTGCCCACAACCAAGGTACATGCCCTTGACCGGAATCGAACCTGGGACCTTTCAGTCCACAGGCCGATGCTCTGTCCACCGAGCCAAACTGTTAAGGGCCAGTTATTCACTTTTGATTACTTTTTAAAGTTGCATCAGTGACCGCAGACACTCTGAATAAGCTCAGTGTCCCCGAAACCATCTCTGACTCTGGACAACTGGTTTGACCTCTCCAAGTTTCTCAAGGTCACGTGGGAATCCCTCAGTCTCCCACCGTTCTTTGTCTTGCTCGGGTTAGAGGCCATAGGTATTTACCCAACTTCATGAAGAAAAGACGAACGTGGAGGCGACAGGATCCAGTGTAGACGGCTCACCAGGAGCATGGGGACAAGCGGGCGGTAGTCCTTTCTTCACCGTTATTTTTCCTTTGACGGATCTAAGTCATTCATTCTCCCTTGACAAATTTCATTAGCACTCTGTACTCAGCTGTGCAATAAAATGGTGACATTGAAATCTCCTTTTGCCGCGGGAAGAGAGTTAGACATGGTCATGGCTGGGTCAAAATTATTTTGTCAAAATGAATTCATGGAGGAAAATGACAGGGGAGGGAGGGGAAAGACACTTTGAACTTCGCCCTCGATCTTTAATTTCTGAACTCTTTCAACCTCTAGAGGAAGCCTCCATCCGAGGAACTCCCCTAATTCCTCGAATCCGTAGAGCATCTTCTCCCCACTGGTGAAGTAGATGAGGCATCTGTGGTCCCCCTGTGTTGTCACCCTGGTCCTGTCCTGTCTCATCAGGTTCCCATGGATACCTCCCTCTGTGCTTTCCCATCTGTCAGAACGTCAATCATTTACCCCAATGACGAGTTGCTTCTTTTTTAAAAAAATATATTTTATTGATTTTTTACAGAGAGGAAGGGAGAGGGATAGAGAGTTAGAAACATCGATGAGAGAAACATCTGATCAGCTGCCTCCTGCACACCTCCCACTGGGGATGTGCCCGCAACCAAGGTACATGCCCTTGACCGGAATCGAACCTGGGACCCTTCAGTCCGCAGGCCGACGCTCTATCCACTGAGCCAAACCGGTCAGGGCGAGTTGCTTCTTTTTGGGACCATTGAGTGTTCATGTTGGTTCCAGTGGTGGGTTGACTAACCTCATGCCTTGTTAAAGAAGTTCTGTTACCTGGAAGGGAACTTATTATTTTAGGGAGGTGAGGGGTATTTTTTGGAGTCCCTGACATTACAACATTAAGGAAGCATCTCCACTAACACCTCCTCACTCATCTATAAGGGCAATCTGCTCATCACTGTCCTTTTCCCAAAGCATCTCCAAATCCACCCAGAACTCCTGGCCTCCAGACCAGTTCTAGGCTGTCATTCCCTAAAGCTGTGTTTGTTCCATCTGGGTGTCCCTGGTACCAATCTCACCACAGCCCCAAGCGTTTCGTAGGATGCCCGCATTGCCATGGGAACAGCCCAGAGGCTCCTGGGTAGGTGTGAGCTGGTGGGAATCCACACCTGCCTCCCTCTCCTCGGGGCTTTGCGGCTATAAGGGTTCTGCTGTGGGACCCTGCCAGCTGCCTCTGCCTGTGGGGAGCAGCTGTGAGATCCCTGAGCAAATCGTGTTCCTGCGAGACCAGATTTATAGGCAAAAGGAAGGCGAGTCAGAGCTGATGAGCTTTGTGCAAGTTGCCCCCCAGGCCCTGTTTCTCTGGCCCCAGATGGAGGCGTGGGAACACTGGCTGGGATGACGGAATGGGACTCTACTTGAGCCGACGGCTGAGTGATCTGTGGGTGGGTAATGACGCATTTTGGGCTTCCTCCAGATGAGGCAGCCCCAGGTACATGGCAGGCTTGGCCCTTACCGTGGCTCTCACGGGGAATGCATCACTAAGCTCCAATTCCACCAGCCCTCTCAGCCCCTGATCGCAGCCAAGGCAAATGCACTGCCTCCGAGGAATGTCTGCTGATGTGCTGCGGAGGAATTAACTCGGACGTCATGGAATCTTGCTTTCACCGCTGCTCATAAAAGCAAGCGCCTCGAGCAAGTGAGAATGTGTGTGGCAATTTGTGCGTTTCCAGTAATGATCGCGGACGGACAGGGTTCTCACAGAAGGAGATGGTGTGGCTGGTGAATGATCGGTGCAAAGCAGTACGACCAAGACGCTGGCTCTAGAGAGAGAAGGGGGGTGAGGGTGCCGGCTGGAGGGGAGGAGAGGGAAGGTGCTGGAAAGGTGTACCCCCTTCATGGTGAGATGCCAAGGGATTTGGCCGGTGCCAGTGACAGAATCATTTCAGGGGAGAATGAGCAGGGTCAGTTGCCCTGGAGCTGGCAAAAGGAGAGGCTTGCTCAGCATCTTCCCCCCCCCCCCCCCCCCGCCTCTTCTTGGAGACCTTCCCTCTGGGCGCAGGTCAAGGATCTAAGTCACCTTCCCTCAACACCCTTAGTCCTCGGCCCTGCACATCCCTTGTCCACCAGCCCTTCTTCTGGTGACAAACTCTCTAGGCCAGCGGTTCTCAACCTGTGGGTCTCGACCCCTTTGGGGGTCGAACGACCCTTTCCCAGGGGTCGCCTCAGACCATCGGAAAAACACATAGATAATTACACATTGTTTTTGTGATTCATCACTATGCTTTAATGATGTTCAGTTTGTAACAATGAAAATACATCCTGCCTATCAGATATTTATACTACGACTCATAACAGTAGCAACATTACAGTTTAAGGAGCAACGAAAATAATTTTATGGTTGGGGGTCACCACCACATGAGGAACTGTATTAAAGGGGCGCGGCATTAGGAAGGTTGAGAACCACTGCTCTAGGCTCTACTTTGCAGCACCCCCTCTCCCCGCTTCATTTCCTCACCAACAAAACCCGTGGACAACTGCCAGCCGATCATTACTCCTTACCTGTCTCTGGGTTGCAGAATGTTCCTTGGAGTAGCCCCATGAGGGACCCCAGGTACTGACTCTGCCCACTTCTAACCTCAGTGCTGTTCGGATAAGGCCCTCAGGTGATTTCTGTACTTGGCCCGGCCTGCAACCTGGTTCCATAATAAAATAAAACCTAAAACCTGGGCGTCCTTGGAGTTCCCATCTGTCTCACCTTGGCATCGTCAGGAATTGAGAGGAGGAATCTGGGTTACTTCTGGATGTAGTTGACAAAGCCAGAATTCTCTGTGCCAGGGTCAGAGGGATTCGGAGGCCCAGGGACGGGGCCTTTGGTTGCTATACCCACAGACAGGGGCCAGTAGCCGTACGAGGACTCAGTAAAGAGCCAAGGTCCTGAGGGCCTCTGTGTCCTCAGTTATGTTCCTCCCTGTGCTGGGAAGAGTCCTGGGTTGGCTTGCTTCCTCTGCTTTCACTTTGGAGATCAGTAGACGTGACCTTTACTGGGAAGAGAGAATGGCTGATTAAGAGCACGGGGTTTTGGAGTCAGACTGAACTGGATTGAGCTCCAGGTCGGGCTCTTCATTTGCTGTGTGACCCTGGGTAAGTTGCTTCACCTCTCTGTGGCAGCTGAAAGATGATCACAGATTTTTCATACGCTCCTACAAAAGGATGGGGTCTGTTTCTCTTCTTGAACTGGGACTGGTGTGAGATGGCTTTCACCAATAGAGTACATCCAGAATGAAGCTAAGCCAGGGCCAGGCCTACCTTTTCAAGGATCAGCAGCTTTTACCTCGTTCTTTTGGGGCCCTGAGTTGCCATGTAGGAAGTCTGAGTGTCCTGCTGGGGGTAGCAGTCACACGGCGGCCGCCCAGAGCACCAGCCAGATACGTGAGTGGAGAAGCCATCTCAACGTCTGGCCCAGTCGGGCTTTCAGATGAACTGCAGCCCAGCTGACCTCATGATTGCAGCCGCATGAGAGGGCCCCAAAGAGAATTGCCCGGCTGAACCCCAGTCAACTCACATGACCCTGAGAGATAATAATAACTTGTTATTTTAAGTCCTTAGGTCCTATGGTGGTTTGTTATGCAGCAACCAGAGCACTTTATGTTTCTATTTTCTTATCAGCAAAATTGAGGCAATAATAGAGACTTTCACAGAGTGGATGCAAGGATGAGATAAGAGCTTATGCATCTAAATGCTTAGCAGGGCTTGTGTCTTACCTAATTAGGCTGCCTATGACAGATAGTCAAATATATTGCTGAGTTTGAGGACCGTGAGTTTGAATCCCAATACGTTGGATTCTGGGGTGGAGTTTAAAGACCCGTGTGCCCCCATGAAGTCAGAATGGCTTGGATCATGTCGGAGTTAACGTTATGTTCCATCTCAGGTTCTCAAACCCTGTCGGAGAGCCTGACAAAATAGCTGATCAGTGATTGTTAATGAATGACAGTCATCAGCTTGGTGTTGGGGTTCCGGCCTAGAAGGTTCTGCCCAGGGATGTCCAGGGCTGCTGGGGATGGGCTCGCACACAATCGCTTGTGTTGGCTTTATGTACCTCTTAGGAGACCCTCGATGAATCTAAGAGCATTCAAGTCAAGAGGACTGTGTTTATCTCATCAGTGCTCCCTGGATAGCACCTTAGGAGGGAAAGCGAGTCAGTGCATTGCTATTCAATACATTAGTTAACCATATCGTCTCATTAGCTAGTGTCTGCTCTCCAACGTTAAGGGAGAAAATTGGGCAGAGCATCGTATTGGCTGGCTTAAGTTTTCACCTCTGGGGCTGTTCACGTTTGCACGGGAGCTGCCAATGTTTCTTAGATACCTGGGCTTCTCAAGTGAAAACTACCTACAAGTGAGGTCAAGTTAGAAGTGCACTGGGCGGGCCTGGGCCATGCAAGGCATTTGACCTTGGTCCATTGTGTGTCATCGTTCAAAGTAATCTTTGGTTCTTTCTCCCATGTAAACACCTTTCCCGGTTGAGAACAAAAATGCAAAGCAAAAGAAGTCAAGCAAACATGGCCAGAATGTATATATTTTTTAAATTTCCTCTCTCATTGAAAATGGCTCTATATGTCAAGGGAGGAAGAGAACAACATTCGCAGTGCACTTGCTGTCTTAGGGCTTGTTTGAAAGAACCCTGCAAACTTATTTTTTCTCATAATCACTGCAGTACTGTCACAAGCTCCAGCCCGCATGCCTGCCCTAATGAGAAGATTAAAGAACTATTAAAGCCATTTGTTCTGTTTCCCAGCAGCAGGAGACAGGAGAGCTAAATATTCCCTAGGAGTTGATGCGGTGGTTCTAAAGTCACAGTGACCAAATGGCTGCGGTGACCTTGGTTTTTATGTTCAATTAAATGGACCAAAGATAAGATCTATATTGTTTCTGAAGTGCTGAGGCCCATAAACAGGGGATGAGAAATTTCTTTGCTTGGGCCACTGGGAAAAACAAACTGGGAATTCAAATGGCTCTCTCAAGTCTCAATTTTTCACTCAACCACTGTGATGCTCTTATTCGATAGCCAGGCTGGGTTTGGGGAGCTGGCGGTACTAGTGATTCATGGGCTTATGTTTGCTTGTGGATAATATTGTTGAAAAGTACTCACTGAATATCAATTACGGGTGGATGCTGGAAGGGTATAAAGAGGCATATGTGCCTGCCTTCAGAGACTGTAACATCTTGTTTGGAAGCAAAGCCTTTGTGCCTTGAAAGAAATTGGCACTTGAGAGCAAACGCTAAGTGTGGGAGGACTGTGAGCTGCCACTCACCTCTCCTTCTCTAGTATTCTAGGGAAATCATTAAAGCAACGTTAGCTAAATGGGAAATGAGATGCTGATTTATCATGCAGGGCAATAACCTCAAATGATGCTTCTGATAGGTTGAGGTGGGGACGGTGAATTGGATCTGAGGTCATGGTGGGGACTCAATATGACAGGACCTGTACAGGTGATTGATTCTAAATGCTCTTACTGACAAGTTGAACGGACAAGGACCACAGAGAAGACTGTGATATTCCCAAGGTTACGTGCTGCATGGGGACAGGAAGTGAAGAAGAAGCTGTCACCGACCACAGGAAATGGAAAACAATAAGTGACCTGGCTCCCAATCTTGAGGCCAAGGTTAACATGCTTCCCTGGGCCATTGATTGTCAGGCTTCCATCATTCTGGGGGTTAACTCTTGTTCTCCTGGACATGAGGCACTAGAGGTAGAGTTTGGAACTGTTTCTGCTAATAATCCTTCACGTGGGGAAAGGGCTCTTGAGTGGAAACCCCTTAGAAATATGGGAAGATGGAGAGAAATCGTTCTTCTCCAACCATGTGCCCATTATCCATCTCTATGGATGTCCTCTTGAAATTAATCACAGATATGAGACCTTTTTTTAATTGATTTTTTACAGAGAGGAAGGGAGAGACAGAGAGAGTTAGAAACATCGATGAGAGAGAAACATCAATCAGCTGCCTCCTGCACATCTCCTACTGGGGATGTGCCTGCAACTCAGGCACATGCCCCTGATCGGAATCGAACCCGGGACCCTTCAGTCCACAGGCTGACGCTCTATCCTGTGAGCCAAACCGGTTTCGGCAGATATGAGACCTTCTTAATTGGCATTTGCAAATTGCCTCAGCAAAGTACATGCAAGCACTTAGACGCTTTTTCAAATATAGGCTATGGCAACTAGAAAACTTGTAAATGTTTTCTTTTGAGATTTGCAATCATTTGTGATATGAAAAAAAGAAAAAAAAAAGACATTTCAAACCCAAAGACTGAAGGTCCCGGGGTGAGTGCGAGAAAAGCAAGGCAGAGAACACCGTGTCAGGCAGGTTAAATGTTTTCACGTCGCTGTGGTTCCCTTGATTTCAGTTCTGCCCCGAAGTTTCCAAATGTGAAGGTGTTTTTCCTCTGGCGGTGGTTCCGCCAGGATCTCTGATGGAGGGATCGGGGAGGTCTCTTCAATTTCAGACAGGCTCGGGGAAATTCTGACCTGCTGTCAACATCGGAAAACTAATGGAGCAATTCTGTGCTTCTAGAACCGAGAGAACACCCGCCTTTGACTTCGGCAGGTCCTGCTCCCAGATGAACGAGGCACTTAACGAGCGGAGGGATGGGCAGGTCACGGTCAGGGTGCGTCAGGGTCTAGGACAGTGACGGCGAACCTTTTGAGCTCGGCGTGTCAGCATTTTGAAAAACCCTAACTTCACTCTGGTGCCGTGTCACATAGAGAAATTTTTTGATCTTTGCAACCATAGTAAAACAAAGATTTATATTTTTGATATTTATTGTATATATTTAAATGCCATTTAACAAAGAAAAATCAACCCAAAAAATGAGTTCTCGTGTCACCTCTGACACGCGTGTCATAGGTTCGCCATCACTGGTCTAGGACGCGACGGAATGAAGAGGTCCATTTTGCGTGTGACTTTGTTATAGGCGGTGATCTGAGGTCGCTACTATTTTCCCAAAGGCCCCTTCCCCCGCCTGCATTTTGCAAAATGGAGGATCATTTTCTGTGCTTGGGCCTTGGAAATGCAGCATATTCAGTAACAACTCAGTTCTAACCTACAACGTTTCTTATTTGGATTCCGAAGCAGCAGAGCCTGCCACTCCTTTCCTGATTTTGGTGGAAATTTGTGAAGATGAGTAATATATCTATCTATCTATCTATCTATCTATCTATCTATCTATCTATGTATCTATCTATCTATCTATCTCTCTATCTATTAGTTTCAGAGAGATACATCAATGATGAGAGAGAATCATTGATCGACTGCCTCCTGCACGCCCCCTACTGGGGATCAAGCCCACAACCTGGGCATGTGCCCTTGACCAGAATCGAACGCGGGACCCTTCAGTCTGCAGGCCGACGCTCTGTCCACTGAGCCAAACCGGCTAGGCCTGAAGATGAGTCTTTTTAACCTCAACGGTAAAACTCTATTTTCTACTGTCTTCACATTCTCTGTGGTTGGGACCGCGAGCTTAATTTTCTGCTGATGACTAAGGGGCGGCTGTGGGTCCCCCTGGTGACCCGTTAAGTGGTGAGGTGTCGTGTCATCCCCTCCTCCTCTCTCTGTAGGGCGAGAAGCAGCAATTTGTCCTTGGTCCTTGGGCCTGGTACCATGCTGACTTTCACACAAAGCTGGATGGTGAGCAATACAGTCAGCTGCCAAGTTGACTTGTGGTTCTGCTCACGTCAGTCTTGGGACATGCACACTGGTATTCTGCTCTAACCCAGAAAGCACCGAGGCGAAGGGGTATTTTTCTCCCTGTTCTACCAGCTTCATCCGTCCCTGAATAGAAGTCATCGACTGTGGCCAGATCTTCTTACTAGTTGGTGTGGGGTCAGAGGAAAGAGATGGAGGCTAATTATAGAGTCCTATCAATCCTCGACTCCCAATGCAAGAGATTACAAAGAAGTCCCATTTCTCTGCACCGGAACAAGGGTTAGGGACGTAGAGTAAATATGGATTCTTTGTAGCCACGGGGAAAAATGTTAGCAAATTCAAGAGTTATGGTTGTTTTTTATATTAAAAATATTTTTATTGATTTCAGAGAGGAAGGAAGAGGGAGAGAAAGAAACATCCATGATGACAGAGAATCATTGATCGGCTGCCTCCTGCACACCTCCTACTGGGGATCGAGCCCGAAACCCGGGCACGTGCCCTTGACCGGAATTGAACCTGGGACCTTCAGTCCACAGGCCGATGCTCTGTCCACTGAGCCAAAGCGGCCAGGGTAGGATGTGCCTTTCTTTAACTTTAGGACGAAACCCCAACGGGCAATTAGACTTGCAGCTCCGGGGAGGAGCACAGAATTGCAGTGGTAACAGCCATTTATTCGCTGACGGCTGCTGATGAGGATGACCACAGGCAGCCCAGATGTTAGTTCCTGAGGTCATGGCCAGGGCCAGACCGCTGCCTCCTGCCCTCACCTGTTCTTGCTGCACGCAAGCGCACTGGTTGCTTCCTCCCTGTTCTCTCTCATTTAACATCTTCATTCAGATCTGCCTGCCGGAGCTGAAGGAGGATCGCGGCTGCCCCAACGTGGTCCCCAGCTCCCAGGACAACTTTGAGACAAATCCCATCCTGTCGCCCATTTCCTGTCTCATCTGTCCCTCCGTGGTGTGACCAGCACCCCCCAGAGGAAGATGCCGTGTGCACGGATGTGTTGGTGTGTGGGGAGTGCATTGGCCACCCCGCGGGCATCGCCCACAGAGCCTGCTGTCAGGCAGAATTTGGTGGGTTGATTGTCCAGGCTCTCAGGCATCTTGGGGCAAAGTTCCAGATTTTGTCGAGAGCCGCGCTTATCAGCTCTTTAATGAGCATGTGAGTCGCCTGGGATCTTGTTAGCACTGAGGCTCGGTAGGAGGGTTTGCACGTCTGACAGGGTCCTGGGGTGCTGACACCACGCTCCGAGGCAGCAAAGACCCAGACGACAGCAAGACGCACAGAGTCTTCCCCTGCGAACAGTCCATTCGATAACGACTCACTAGGAACCTGTTGCAGAACGCCGGGCCAGGCTTCATCGGGGAGACGGATGCGCACGTTTTGCGTTTTAACCAGTTAACTGCCACGATATTTTGAATTCAATTTAAAAAAGTCCACCGCTGGCGTCTATAGATGCTGATGGTGTGCAAATGGTTAAAGACCCCCTGCAACTCTGCACCAAAAGATGGCGAGTTTGTGGCGTTACAGCCTGCAGGTGTGTCTCTTCCAGATGCGGACAAAGCTTGGATTCCACGAATCTTGGGAGTACCTCAATCATCAGCTTGAGCTACCTTTGGCTGCCTTTGTCCGGCCATCCTCAGCTTTTCTTCATAAGCAGTAGTTTTTATTTTTTTTTAAATATATTTTTATTGATTTCAGAGAGGAAGGGAGAGGGAGAGAGATAGAAACATCCACGATGAGAGAGAATCATGGATCGGCTGCCTCCTGCACGCCCCCTACTGGAGATGGAGCCCACAACCTGGCATGTGCCCTGACTGGGAATCGAATGGTGACCTCCTGGTTCATAGGTCCATGCTCAACCACTGAGCCACACCGGCCAGGCAGTAGTTTTTATCTTCACCCATAAGAAGAAAAAAAGGCATTTATTGTCCTGTGCCAGGATAGAGCTTGTTGTGTCCTTTCTCTGCTGTGGATGAATCGTGTTGGTGAAGGGAACTAGGTGAAGTCTGACTGTGTTTCCACGGGGGAGGCTGAGGTGTGTGTGTGTGTGCGCGCGCACGCACACACATGTGTAGGCTGCGAACTCAGTTTAGGTTTGCAATAAAGCTCCCTTCTATGAACTATAGACTCCTTTTAAAGTCTGTATTATTTTATCTTACTTTATTTTATTGTTGGTAGTATTACAGATATCCCTCACTCCCCTCCCCCCCCCTTTACCCCATCCTCCCAGCCCTTGGCCCACTCCAGGCCTTTACCATACTATCGTTCGTGTCCATGGACATACATATACGTATGTTCTTTGGTTAATCTCTTCCTATCCCCCCCCCGCCCCATTTCCCTCTGAGATATGTCATCTATTCCGTGCCTCTATGCCCCTGGACCTGTTTTGTTCATCAGTTTATTATGTTCTTTAGATTCCACACCTGGCCTGCCTTTACCTCCCCAGGGGACGGTGAAACATCATAATCACCTTGGGTTCAGCTAGTTACAGGTATAGGCGCCTTGCAATTTCATGAGCTCCAGGCATTTAAAAAAAAATCATTACGGGGAAAAGAAAAGAAAGCACCGCAGTACCTTTTATCGCTTTGCAGACCAGCCTGCAGCGGAGTTGATAAAAAAATTCCAGCGACGCAAACATCTGGGCGAAAGAGCAGCAGGTCAGGCTATCATTCCTTTTCATGCGAAAATATTTACATTCTCCGGGGCCGCGGCTCCTCGGTTGGTGTCTGATGTAGAGGCAAAGGAATGTCTCACTTACGTTGGGCCATGAGCGTGGGGGATGAGCCGCTAGTGTGACTCCATCTGCAGAGCAGCGTGCGTTTCGACGTTGTTGACAGGACTTCCTGGAGGGGAATTGGAAAAAGATGCTCCGTTCCTCACGAAAGAGTCTCTTGCATTTGCCTTTCTCTAGGTAAAGAACCGCTTATAATTCTTTCCAGTTCTAACAGGAACAGTTCTGATGCTAAAACTTCAGGTCCGTTTAGTTCAATTCTATGGGGACGGGAGAATGGTTTCCCTGGAAACCTACTATCCGAAGGGGAGCAAGATCTGGTCCAGTCCAGGGAGCATTCGCATCGTAGGAATTAGGCCCCCCATTGACTTACACGTTCACGATTAGCTTTAGGAAGGCTGGTTTGGGGACAGAAAGAAGTCTGGCCCATATTTGTGCTGCCCCAGAACGGGGTGGAGCCAGGGAAACAGGAGGACAGAGCCATTACTGAGGTCATGGTCAGGAACAAGGAGAGGAGAGATGGTGATTGTGGGCAGACGTGCACAAAACTGGGTAAATTCACAGTCAGCAGACCGACCCAACCTGCTGTCGCTCACACTTTAAGGGGAACTTCAGGAAACAGCTCTCAGAACCCATTGCTGGCTCTGATTATTTTTATTGTAATACTAGAGGCCCGGTGCACAGAATTTGTGCACTCCAGGGGCCCCTGAGCCTGGCCTGCACCTTCTCACAGTCTGGGAGCCCTCGGGGGATGTCCTGCTGGCGGGAGCAGGCCTAAGCCGGCAGTTGGACATCCTTAGTGCTGCCATGGAGGCGGGAGAGGCTCCCGCAACCACCACTGTACTCGCCAGCCATGAGCCCAGCTTTTTCCCCGCACTGACCACCAGGGGACAGCTCCTGCATTGACCATCTTCCCCCTGGTGGTCCGTGCGTGTCATAGCGACAAGTAGTTCCATTTGCATATTAGCCTTTTATTATATAGGATTACAAAAAGGGGAGGAACAGAAAGGTAGCTACAGCCAGCTGGCGTGACTCACTGGTTGAGCATTGACCTATGAACCAGGCGGTCATGGTTCCATTCCCAATTCCACCTTCACTCTATGAGTGACAGGTAATGACCCCTGGCTGTATCACAGCTGTGGGAAAGGTGACGGCTTCTGTGTGGCTCTCTGCACAGGGAAGATATATGTTGCCCTGTTTTCCCTCATCTTGACATGCCCTGTCCCAGGGGATTTGTAGAACCATATAAGGGGTTCAGGACAGCATTAGCTCAAGGCCTAATAAAGAGATTTCTCTCGCAGATGTGGGTGATTAGGAACGACTCGCTCACTGCGGAGTGGAGGATTAAAAGTGTTGCTGTCTTATTAGAAGTGATGAGGCACGGGCAAGAGTATTTGCCTGGCGACGAGTCGACGGACAGTTCCTGGTAACTCTCCTCTCTGATTAAAATGCTCAATTGAGTCTAGAGCTCGGGTGCTAAGAACCCGGATTCATTTTTGATACAACGAGAGAAAAATGCTCTCTAGAGAGGAGCACACGTGGGAGAAGGAGGTAATCCATGGCTAGTAAACAGCAGGTCAGCTGCAGAGGGTGGAGTAGTGAAGAGTGGTGGGTGGGATATGACATCTCCCTGGGTCAGCCCTTCTCCGCCATTGTGGGAGAACCCTTCTCTATCTCAGTTTCTACATCTGTAATGTGGGGACAAAGCGGGTAATAACATCTCCCTCAGAGGGCTGTTGAGGCATGAGAAGGTCAGTGATGTTGTGGGAGCTTAGTAAGCCTTCCTTTTTTTTTTTAAAAAAAATCTCTTCTTTTAAAAAATATTTTTATTGATTTCAGAGAGGAAGGAAGAGGGAGAGAGAGATAGAAACATCAATGATGAGACAGAATCATTGATCGGTTGCCTCCTGCACGCCCCCGACTGGGGATCGGGCCCGCAACTCGGGCATGTGCCCTGACTGGGAATTGAACCGTGATCTCTTGGTTCCTGGGTCCAGCCTCAACCACTGAGCCACACCCAGCCGGGCTTAAAGCTCTTCTTGAGCATGTTACTTCCTCGCAAATCCTGACTATGTTATAATAATCGTGAAATTTTGTTAGAAAAAATTTAAGTACTACGATGCCGTATATCATGTCATAGCTTGAAGAAAGTGGGTTGAACGTTGCCCGATGTTATCATTTTTGTCTCATTGTGTGAGTTGCCCTTAGAGAGCCTGACTCTGAGCCCCGGGGTCTACTCTGAAGGACCTCAGTGATGCTGTTGTCTTTTCCACTGGCTTCGCTGGGGAGAACATGGGCTATCTGGTCAACCCCTGGGAAATCGCCTCATGCTCTTGTTGGGAAGGGTGGAGTGGGGTGGGGAGAAGCCAACTCTGAGCAGGACAAGGTATCATGGGTGGAGAACAGTGAGTGTTGTCATTGCCACTCAGTATTGGGGGGGGGTGGGGGACCTGGGCACCTTTGAGGATCCAGGAAGACGCACGGAAGAGTCAGGCTCCTGGGGGAGATCAGGCTGGCACATCTTGGAATTTCTTTTATTCCTTACAAATGCTGCATGCACAACTGGGAGGGTAACATCCACCACGGAAACTTTGGCTAACCGTGGGAGGGCCCCCCTTCTTTTTCAGCGCTGATTTTTTTCATGGTTAATTATTTATTCAGACATCTGGCCTCAGAGATTTTATGTGGGCTTCCAGAGCCATAAAAGCTCAAGGTCACCAGGGGAAGTGTTTTCAGATGCGAAGTGATCCTCCTCCAAGCTAATGTAAAATGTTAGTTTCAGGAGTCGTGATGCTCACAGGAGGGGTGGTGGCTTCATGTTCGCTCCCAAATGAAATGTGGACCTCAGTGCTGATGAAGGATGGAGGGCACCACGGTCAGGGTCACCAGGGCCATAGCTGAGCTGTCGGCACCCTGGCTTGGCAAGCCCTTCATTGTGGGGTGACCTTTACACAATGGTGATGATGATGGGGTGTGTAGGGGGAGGGCGGGCGTTCCAAGGAAGCTAGGCTACTTCCAATGAATCCCTGCCTCCACTGGAAACAAACAAAAACTACCCAGGGTAGCCCTAACTGGTTTGGCTCAGTGGATAGAGCGTCGGCCTATGGACTGAAGGGTCCCAGGTTCGGTTCCAGTCAAGGGCATGTACCTTCGTTGTGGGCACATCCCCAATAGGGGGTGTGCAGGAGGCAGCTGATCCATGTTTCTTTCTCATCGATGTTTCTAACTCTCTATCTCTCTCCCTTCTTCTCTGTAAAAAAAAAAATCAATAAAATATATTTTTAAAAAAACCAACCCAAAAAACTACCCAGGGGTAAACTCTGATTTTTCTTGTACCTCGATGGAAAGCTATGACATGTAGGTCCAAAAGTAGCTTTGCTTTCACGTCCATTGATAACAATAGTTTTAAAATGCTGCACCCCCGCCCCCCATTGCACCACTATTGGGCTATGGTCACCCAAAGAGGTGAAGGGTTCATAGCTAACATTCCGGCCACCTCCAATTTATTTTAGATCATCTCGCCTTTTTAGGTTTAAATATATCTTTTTTAAAAAATACATTTTTATTGATTTCAGAGAGGAAGGGAGAGAGAGAGAGAAGCATCAATGATGAGAGAGAATCATCGATCAGCTGCCTCCTGCATGCCCCCCACTGGGGATCGAGCCCGCCACCCGGGCATGTGCCCTGACCGGGAATTAAACTGTGACCTCCTGGTTCATAGGTCCACACTCAACCACTGAGCCACACCGGCTGGGCCAGAGGCAACTACTCTTAACAGTGTTCTTGGTATTCTTCCAGAAATAGTCTATGCGTATCACTTTTGCATATATAAAAGTTTAACAAGTTAACTTATGCTAGCATATTGGAGGTTTGCGTTGAGATTACTCCATGTCGGTACAAACAGCAGCTCCATCATCTATGATGCTAATAGTTATCACAGTTTTGCCCACTTACAGAGCAGGAAACTAGGGTTCAGAGAGTTTAAGCAACTCGCTTAGTGTACATACTAAGCCAGGGGAAGAGTAAAATTCACACCTGGGCAGTCTGACTCCGGAGCCTCTGCTTTGAACCCTGCCCCCCCGCCCCCCAACACACACACACACACACACACACACACACACACCCCACCTTCTGTGGCACAACTGGGTCTGGAACTCGGAGTTCCTAATGCCTCTTCTACCCCCTTTCCCATAACTCTCAGTTAGTTTCCTTTCATCCTGAAATTCTCTGTGGCCAGAGGACATCCTAAGTGCACTTGTTGTCTTAGTGTATCGGCCAAGCTGCTGTAACAAAGAAGCCCCAATGGCTCAACTGACATAGACCCTCCTCTGTCCCTCCTGTGACGGCTCAGAGGGAGGTGGGCTAGGGCTTGCAGGGGAGCAAAGGTAGAACAAGAATAAAAATAACAAGTAAAGGGATCAGAATTAATTCCATATTTTAGGTGTTTTATATTTTTCGATAGGCTTTCTCTTTAATGTCACATACGTTTTATTCTGATAAGCCTGTAAGGTGGTGAGAGGTACGTTCGTGAGGGTACCATTCTTTCAGGCGTATCCATAGGGACTCTGTGGTAGCATGTGTTGAATTTCCCAAGGTGACCTGGCAAGTCCCCGAGGACCTGGAGTAGAATATCTTCTAAATCTCCTTTAGTTACTGGTTAAGGAGGAGCCAAGATGGAAGTGGCCAGATGGTACCTTGTCAGTGGAGCTCCCAGGTGTCTGTGCGGTGGGGTAGCAGGTGCTCTCGCCTGTGTGTGTGTGTGTGTGTGTGTGTGTGTGTGTGTGTGTGTGTGTGTGTTGGGGGGGCCAAGGGCGGGGGTAGCAGAGGCTGTGAAGTCAGAAGTCAGACTGCCCAAGTGTGAATTTTACTCTTCCTCTGGCTTAGATTGTACACTAAGCGAGTTGCTTAAACTCTCTGAACCCTAGTTTCCTGCTCTGTAAGTGGGCAAAACTGTGATAACTATCCCATGTGGACATCACAGAGCTGAGATACGTTTATATCAGGGGTCCTCAAACTACGGCCCGCGGGCCACATGCAAATACAAATACTGTATTTGTTCCCGTTTTGTTTTTTTACTTCAAAATAAGATATGTGCAGTGTGCCTAGGAATTTGTTCATAGTTTTTTTTTAAACTATAGTCCGGCCCTCCAACGGTCTGAGGGACAGTGAACTGGCCCCCTGTTTAAGAAGTTTGAGGACCCCTGGTTTATATGGTAAAGAGAGCTTCAAATTATGCCTGACACATCAGAAGTGCTCAGTGTTAACTCCTCTTACCATTCCATTCACAGTTCCTCTGGGAGGCTTCTCTGATTATACCAATGAATCAACGTTTGCTTTTTCTTCTTCTTTTGCTTCTTTTTTGCTTTTTCTTCTCTGCACCCCAGTCATGAAGGACTTACTGTGTTTTAACGATACAACTTAGCACTTCAAAATATTCTCGCTAATACTCTTTAATAATTATTAAAGGTGTATTCACCTTGTCTCCCTTCTAACTGTAGAAGCAGACTCTGCATCTTCTGACTCACTGCCAAGCCCTTAATGAATGTTTGGATGAATGATCTTTGGAGAAAATTGCTTAGATTTTCTTTTTTTTTTTTGGTCAAAGATTATTTTAAAAATATACAGTTCCCTGGCTTTTAGATTTTTATGGGCTTGTGTGAAAAGTCCCTGATTTATGTTTCGCGACACGGTGCAGATGAGAATGCTTTATTCGATTCTCTTTACAGATGGCTGATAGGACCACGTGAGCATTTCAATGATGTCGTTAAGTACATGGGTCATAATTTGAACCCAGGTCTTCTGACTCCAAAATTGAGCATTCTTTCTGCTTCGTTTGAAGTGGACGGCCTTTTAGACTGGACCAAACAGCTGAGAGTCATTTGCATTACACATTTCTCCTTTCGTTTCCTGTTTGGAGTTGTCTGTTCAGGGAGTTAATGCAAACACAATACAAGTAGAGTTGGATCAGGTCATCCATGCCCTCTCCGACCTCTAGGTCAAGGCCACACTGGCCAGCAGGACGGGACCTCTAGGTCAAGGCCACCCTGGCCAGCAGGACCGGTGGCAAGCATTTTCTTTCTTCTTGGACACGCCTACGAAGAGTTGGGATCTTAGGTGCATAGCCAAACAGGGCTTAATTTTTTAGATGACTTAAAAAATAAAACAAAGGAAAACACCCAAAGAAAAGCAAAATTTCATCACAATTTCAAATGCTTGGTACAGGGAAGGTTCTTTCCCAAATATTTCAGAAAATTGCTGCCGAAATGCAGACATTGGTTGTGCAGGTCCTGCATTGAAAGAAAATAGACTTTCAGGCTCAGTTTTCTATATCCAACCAAGATGGACACCAGGGCTCCTTCCTATTTTCCAATTCAGGATATCCTGGTGTGACCGTTGGGGACATTTCCTCGTTGTTACGACCTTGCACTTTGATTTGCTGCATGACCATTCTCCTTTTCTAAATGGTTAGTCTCTTTTTAAAAAAAATATATTTTATTGATTTTTTACAGAGAGGAAGGGAGAGGGATAGAGAGTTAGAAACATCGATGAGAGAGAAACATCGATTAGCTGCCTTCTGCACACCCCCTACTAGGTATGTGCCTGCAACCAAGGTACATGCCCTTGACCAGAATCGAACCCGGGACCCTTCAGTCCGCAGGCTGACACTCTATCCACTGAGCCAAACCGGTCAGGACAATGGTTAGTCTCTTTACTGGTAGACTCGGAAATTCAACAGCAGAAGATGAGGGGATGGCGGGTATTGGAAGAGAGTTTAATAAATATGTCATTATCTCCCAGTGTTGGACTGTGTTTCAATAAAACTTTATTTACAAAAACAGGTGGCAGCCTGGATGTGGCCTGTGAGCCAGAGTTTGCTGGCCCCTGGCTTGATACAAGACTTGGCGTGTAGTAAGTCATAGATAAGCACTGATCCATAAAAGTAACTACATGAATAAATTTTAGGTGAGAGGTTTATTTTTAAAAGGTGATTATCAAACACACTTGCACCACATCTTTGTACCCACAGTAAATAGGATGAGATTTGGATAAAAATACACAGGTACACACACACTCATTACTCTCACAAACATTATGCTCTATCCACCCACGAATACACACTCACATTCTTGCGTGCGTGCGTGCACGTGTGCCCACACACATACACATATACACACACAGAGTTTATCATCCATCAAGTTATGGCTCATCAGTCCTCTTTAATACATTTCTCGGTGATTCTCTCTCGCCACCCACGCATGCTGAATTATGCCCTTCCGTGACCTGACTCGGTGAGCTTGGAGAATGCAAACTAATTTCAGTGGGACCAGCGCGCATACAAATCACTATGTAAAAATCATAACAATCCTGAGGCAAATATTCATGGTGTCTTGATTACATTCTGCTTTGGATAAACTCCGTTGTTCTTTTTTTTTTTTTATTAAAAAAGATAATAGAGATGTGTTTATACTTTTTTTCCAAAAAACATTTTTATTGATTTCAGAGAGGAAGGGAGAGGGAGAGAGAGAGATAGAAACATCAATGGTGAGAGAGAATCATTGATCGGCTGCCTTCTGCACGCCCCATACTGGGGATAGAGCCTGCAACCTGGGCGTGTGCCCTTGACCAGAATCGAACCCGGGACCCGTCAGTCTGCAGGCTGATACTCTATCCAGTGAGCCAAACCAGCTAGGGCTGCTTATACCTTTTTAATCTGTGTGACTTTTACAAATGTGCTGTTATTACAGTGTCTCAAGGTATCTATAATAATAAAAGCATAATATGCTAATTAGACTGGACATCCTTCAGGACATCCTTCCAGATGACCTTCTGGGCAGCGGGGCTTAAGGCAGAGGCAGCCACGGGGGCAGCGGGGGCCGAGCCCCTTGCACGAATTTCATGCATCGGGCCTCTAGTCTTCCAATAAATGGCCATTTGGAGGCTTCATGTTGGATGAGGCACTTGGGTTGGGTTCCATTTGAATTGTGATTAGAATTCAAGTGGGTAATGCAAGGCTGGGCAGGGTTGTGTGGCGAGCACAAAAGAATAAGTCACGGTATCTCCAATGCGGAGGCTCACAGACAGAAGTCTCCCCTTGGGCACACCTGCACCGTTGATTCCAGCACAGGTGGTGGTGGAGACTCAGCAGAAAGCACAGCAGGGCGCCCTGGCCAGGAGAGAAGGCCTCTCCTGTCCGTAGGATGCTGGGTAGCACGCTGTAGGGCGAGCTTGCTTAATGCCTTTGGGGGATGAGCATGACAGTGGTGATGAAGACGCTGATGGTGAGGAAGAGTAATGAGGTTTGCCCGTGGCTGAATCTCAAACAGGAACGTCTTTGCTTCCCTGGGTGCCATCCCGGGCTGGCTCTGACACAGCTAGAAAATTTGCTGACTGTAATCAGAGAGCCAACCAGCTGTTCCCGAAGCAAACAGACTGTGTGCCCTCCTGCTTAAGTCAGACTCAGTGCGGAAGAATAAGGAGTTTATTCAGTAATAGCTGAGCTGTGGCTTTTTTTTTTTTAATCTCAGATTTAAAGGCGGAATTAAAGCAATACAACATTCTCGCCGGTAACGTTCTGTTTTGAAAAGATGAATCATTCTCATGTTTGTACTCAAAGGCATCGAGTTGGGCGCAAGGTGATTTGCAGAGTAATTTTGGGGAGGAATAACCTCCTGTCAGCAGATCAATATCAGTGTATGTGTTTATTCTGGGGAAGAATAGAAAAACACACATTTTGCTGGTCAGGAGAAAACTTGAGTTGCTTCTTTTCAAACATATTCCAGTGTTTTTTCATAAGTTAAAAGGTCATTGACAATGACATTTAAAAAGCGAACAAACAATCTTCATTCATGTTTCGAGCAAGATTCCCAAAACTAGCTGCTTATTCTCCCTTTAATTAATTTTAAATTGGGTGAGATTACAGTTTTAAGTGCTGTCGAAACTCCTTACTTTCTGGTTTTCTCTCCCCTCTTCTATTTTTCTTTAAAAAATATTTTTATTGATTTCAGAGAGGAAGGGAGAGGGAGAGAGAGATAGAAACATCAATGATGAGAATCATTGATCAGCTGCCTCCTGCACGCTCCCTCTCCCCCCACTGGGGATTGAGTCTGCAACCCAGGCATGTGCCCTAACTGGTAATTGAACCCTGACCTTCTGGTTCATAGGTCAGTGCTTAACCAGTGAGCCATGCTGGTTGGGCGAAGTAGGTATTTTTTATGTCAATTTATAGATGAGAAAGAAAAGTACTAGGTTCTTCGTAGCATCGCTGGGACTATAGTCTATGCCATGTGTGATTCAGGGTATATTTCCCTGGTCGGTTGCATATCCCACGGTCAGTTGCTTTTCTAGAAACCTAAGGAAGTTTTTGGAAAGTAGGACAGAAGACCAGCTACTCTCACACACATTGCTCTGAAGAGTCAACATTGCTATATTTCTCTTGGAAAGCAATCTGGCAGAATATGTCAAGATGCTTGAAAACTTTCAATCTAATTATAGGGCTTCCTGGAATCTACTCAGAAGAAAGAACCAAAAATGTGGAAAAAGCTTTATGTCTGGGGATGGTCATCGAAAGATCATAAAGAGAGGTAGCACATTTGCTTCCTTTGTATTCAGATGTGCAGAGGAAATGTAATTTCCCTTTTCTCTTTTCCTGTAACGAACCCAGTCTTTCTCCTGAGTGCTCATCCCACCATCTCCTACTTCCCACCACCCAATGGGGAAAGGGGAAATCTAAATACATTCTCAGGATATATTCCTAGAAGTGGGGTCACTGGGTCAAATGGGAGTTCCATTTTTAATTTCTTGAGGAAACTCCATACTGTTCTCCACAGTGGCTGCACCAGTCTGCATTCCCACCATCAGTGCATGAGGGTTCCTTTTTCTCTACATCCTCGCAAACACTTGTCGTTGGTTAATTTGTTGATGGTAGCCATTCTGACAGGTGTGAGGTGATATCTCATTGTCGTTTTGATTTGCATCTCTCGGATGATTAGTGACTTTGAGCATTTTTTCATATGTCTCTCGGCTTTCTGTATGTCCACTTTGGAGAAGTGTCTATTTAGGTCTTTTGCCCATTTTTAAATTGGGTTGTTTGTCTTCCTTTTGTTAAGTTGTATGAGTTCCCTGTATATTTTGGAGATTAACCCCTTACCAGATGTATCATTGGCAAATATGTTCTTCCATGTAGTGGGGTCTCTTGTATGCATGTATGCATAACCTGTGGACACAGACAATGGGGTGGTGAGGGCCTAGGGAGGGCGGAGGATGAGAGTGGGCTGGGAGAGGTTAATGGGAGAAAAAGGAGGACCTATGTAACACTTTCAACAATAAAGACCAAAGGAAAAAAATATGTTCTCATCTGGTAAGTTTAGCTCAGTCTCTTTGGGATAAATTCCCATGTGCTTGCCCCACTCCCGGAGCCTCACCAACATGGCCTCTGGGTGTGTGGGGAGGGAGTGAATGTGACCTCAAGGTGATCGGACGACTGGGGCCTTGGGAGCACAGGTCTTTGTTCTGTCCTCTGCCTCCTCTTTGGTGATGATGGCACCGTTCTCTGGATTCTGCTGTCATTTGATGTAGAAGTTTGGGGTGGTGACTTCATGGGGGGTTCGTCGTGCATGGCCAGGGCCCTGTGGCTGACTCGGTCCCAGCTCCCCAACGCTGGAGTGCTGTGGGGCTGTGGGGTGTCTGAGAGCTCAGGGTGACCCCCTTTCTGACCTCGGTGTGTTAGCCTGCCCCGTCGCCTTCAGCTTCAAGGTCACTCAGCCTGTTTACAGTCAACCTCTGGACCTGCCCAATCTAGTTCCAACGGCCTTCTGGCCTCCCTAGGGGAGGCCGGCACATCTGCCCTTTGGTCTTCATAGGGAGGCATGAATCTAGGCTGTCTCTCTGCCTGACCCCGGGACAGTCCAGGCAATGACCTTGGTGCCATGAAGCCCCCTTGGAGGGTCGGTGGGAAGCCAGGCTGATGAGTCTGCCCCTTGCTCTCAGCTCCTTTAACACAACCTCATGGTAGGATGGTGAGATGAGGGATGACTTTTCTTTCCAATTCTGATATGGAAAAATCATTCTTTCTTTTAAAGAAGGAGTAGATGACTTTTAAACTATGACCTGTCAAAGAACCTGGTTTCTACCCTTAAAAAGGAGAGCTCTTTTTGAGGTAAGGCTGTTTCTAAGTACAAGAGGTCAGACAGCATAGAAATGACTCTTCACATGTGTCGTTGAAGGTCCAGCGAGCAGGACACTCATCATAGGTGGTGATTTCAGGAAAGGAGACAGAACCTGTAGCCACACCTCCTCTCTCGCTCCTCCCCTGCCCTCCCTCAAAGATGGACCCCCGTCCCCCTATTCAAATGAGAAGGTGAAGTTCATATATGACCAACAAATTCAAGGATTTGTTGAGTCATACATGACTCATCACCAACGAACCCTGCTGCCCTTGTCTGAGCACTTGCTTCTCAGAGAGCATTTTGAGGAAAAGGATGGTTGAGGAGGCGGGGCCCAGAGGAAGGGCCAATCGGATTGAGGATTTGGTCAGCTGGGCGAGCAGTTCCTCTGAAAAGAATTTCCCATGAAACCCCTGGCTCCACAGTCAGCCCCATCCAGGACCAGGTAATACTTAGATTTACCCTCTTATCTTATTTCAGGGGTGGGGAACCTTGTTTCTGTCCAGGGCCATTTGGATATTTATAACATCATTCTCGGGCCACACAAACTTACCAGCTTACAAATGAGCCTGCTGTATTTGGTCAAGCATTTAATTAGCTCTCCCCTAATGCCGTGGCAGGGCCAGACCTAATGATTTCGCGGGCCTTCTACGGCCCGAGGGCCGGACGCTCCCCACCCCTGTCTTGTTGAATGGGACCCTCGTTTAAGTACTCCAGTCCTTGTTCAGAGTGTTGGTCATTTCTCGAATTTAGTTCAGGGGCAGCTTTGCCAAACTGCTCAGCAGAAAATGGCTGTAATCTGTTTTGCAGGCATCAGAAATACCCAGAGGAACAAGTTAATGGGAGAGAACATAATAAGCCTTTTTGTGAAGAGTAAGATGCGGGGTATATTTTATCTTAACAGTTTGCAACAAAGCCCCCGGGGTAGAAGTTTTTCATTAAAGTAGAAGTCTTTTTTTCTTTCTTTTTTTTCTAATTTGAAACCTTTTTTTGCCTTAAATATTTTTGAGCCCAAAGGAAACTCAGGCCAAGCCCCCTCCTCTCCTGCGATCCCCCGATTATATGGGTTCATCTCGGTCGTAGGGGTGACAGGACAAGCATGGCCAAAGGCTGCCTTTTCTTTTCCAGGAGGATTTTCCTTTGGGAAAGAGGTTTTCTTAAGTAAAAATGTCTTTTCAAAAGGGCACAAGAGGTGCAAAAATCCTGGGACGTGACCTTGAGGACTCCTTCCTGTAGTCACTGATGAAATAAACCAGAATCGGATTCATGGGGTGGTGTGTGCGTGTGTGTGTATGGTGTGAAAAAACATAAATTGGACCAAAATAGGAGCTCATTAAAGGCTCACTTTGGGGGGTGGGGCCACTCTTTCCACACTGTCATTAAATACCATTTGCAGGCACACCAGCATCCATAAATCCCCTTCCCATTTCCCTGTAGTGGCATCTCCAGTTCTTTCATTTGGACTCACACGACCCACAATTCAAGTTCTTTAATTAATTTTTGGCCATCAAATTATTCTTACTTGGCACCATCAAGTACAACTTCTTGGATCTGAGAACTGGAATGTATCTGAAATGTAAAATCCATCAGGGAGGGTTCTGATTCTTTACTATCCTGATAAATTGTGATGAGTTTGGAGTGAGAGGGCCGGGGGTGAAATCCCATTCAGACTCTGGTTAACTGTGATTTCAGGAAATCCCTTTATGTTTTGCTTCCCTTTATGGGCTGGGTCTGAGAATCTCTTGATGCGATATTCAAAGTCAAAGTTCAAAAGCTTTGGGGGAAAAAGTGCTGAGTCAGTTTTGAACAAGAATGCTCTGTAACGATTAGGCGCCAAGCTCGAACTGGTATTGCGCGCGTTGCATGCTAATTTCTTGCGTATAAGGTAGCTATGAGTTGGCTGGCTTATAGGGTTCCGACCAGCTTTATTACAACTAAAAATCAAAATACCAGCTGCATTCTCTAATAGGTAATCACAAATACAGAAAAGAACACCTATCTCAGGCTCGAGGGAAAAGGAAAAAATGACCAAGATTGCACGACAGGGGACCCTGTCACCCCATCACAATGCGGAGGGGGTTCCATTCTTAACAGTGATCCCCACTGTGGGACACTGAGCATGTGTGAGGGCCTGTGAGCTGGGTGTCCCCTGAGTGTGCTGGTCGTCCATTCTCTGGTTTGAACTCTCAGTTCTCACAGACCCTACAAGAGGCAGTCTTTCTATTTGCTTCTGTGTGTTCAGATAGCACAGAGCCCAGGCCTAATCACAAGAGGGCCACGTGCTGATATTCTGGCTTTCCTCTGCGCATGCAGGAGGGCAGTTCTCAATGCCCCGTTACAGAGCTATTTTATAGCTTCTTATTTTATATGAATTTTGACACATTTAACCCATAACATGCAGGTTCAGGTATATGAGCTAAAGGTGAGGTAGAAGTTTAGTGTGCACATGTACACACACACAACGTTTATAGAGGCTTTCTACTCTTTCCCATCCTACCACCTCATCCTAACCACTGTGCTTTCTGCACAATACGTTTCCAGTAAGTCTTTGCTGTTCTGCACAATACGTTTCCAGTAAGTCTTTGCTGGTTGGGTCTCATGCTGAAAATGCTCTTTATGAAAAGTTACTCGGACTCTCAGGTGCAGGGTGGATTGTAGATGTGGTACCAGGGGTCTGGAGACCTCTCTACTGCCGATGCCATCACATGTAAAAAAGGACAGGACAGGTTTGGCTCAGTGGATAGAGCACCGGCCTGTGGACTGAAGGGTCCCGGGTTTGATTCTGGTCAAGGCCACATGCCCGGGTTGTGGGCTCGATCCCCAGTGGGGGGCATGCAGGAGGCAGCCGATCACTGATTCTCTCTCATCGTGGATGTTTCTGTCTTTCCCTCTTCCTTCCTCTCTGAAACCAATAAAAAAGGACAGGGTGTCTGCATTAGGAGTTGGAAGCAATTGCTGCCCTCCTCACCCAACCTCCTGGAGCTGTTGCCGCTGGCTTCACAGCTTGGGGAATGGCTGTGTATCGATCCTTCCGCAGGCCCTGCCAGCCAGCAACCCTATGAACAGCAATTGGCATCAGGCGAAGTGGCTTTGCCCGGGGCGAGAAGTCCATTTCCCTTTGATGAAGCAAAGTCAACTGGTTCACATAGCGATGAACCAAATCTCTGTGTTAAAAAATGCAGCGGGCAATTCTGGGCGCAGACGGCGAGGTGCTGCGTGTCCCCTTTGCTGGCAGAGACCCCCTCCCATTAGACATCGAAAATGTCAGCCTCTCTTTGCCCAGTTTCTCTTACTGGTGTGTAAGCATGCGGCCTATGCTGGCCAATGGGTCTCGAGCAGAAGTCCTCTGGGGAGCTTCTGAGAACAGGAAGTGTAAGGAGAAAGGCTGCTCCCTGTGTGGGTGAGGATGTGATGGGTGGAGCAGTCGTCATTGGCAGCCATGCTGAGCTCATGAAGCAAAGACCCAGGATGAAGGGCTCTGGGCGCGGACGGCCGAGCAGAGAACTGGAAACACCAGGGTCTTTGGTGGGATTATCGTGCCACCGAGTTCATGGATCCTCCATGGAACACCATCTCTATTGAGATCACAACAATGTTCTGAATGTGTCACCATTTATTATTTTACTAGAGGCCTGGTGCACGAATTCGTGCACGGGTGGGCTCTGGGTGGCCAGGGCCAATCAGGCCGGGCTGGCCGGAGGGAGGGGCCATGGGCAGTTGGCTGGCCGGCCCCGCCCCCTGGTCAAACTCCTGGTCGAACTCCCGGTCGAGGGGACAATTTGCATATTAGCCTTTTATTATATAGGACTAGAGGCCCGGTGCACAAAATTCATGCATGGGTAGGGTCCCTAGGCCTGGCCGGCGATCAGGGACAATCGGGGCCTTCCTTTCCCCAGCTGCTGGCTGCAGGTCAGGGCCTCCCCTAGTTCCACACCGCCCCCTTGTGGTCAGCACATGTCATAGCGAGCGGTCGACCTCCCAGTAGGTCAACTCCTGAGGGGATAATTTGCATATCAGCCTTTTATTATATAGGATTATTTGCTTACTTGCCGCCGAACACACGCTAAAATGCAAGAGATGGTAGACAGAGCTCTGGACTTAATTGTCGTTTAATGTAAGTGGAAAGTCACATACATATGACTAGAACTGAGAACATAGACGTTAGAAGTAGTTGCATATGAATGGAATATTAATAGCCTTAGAGCATGATATGTTGGCATAACTGCGGTGGTCAGAACCAGGCTTCTGTAGGCTGAGAATACATCATAGGGAATGATTTTATTTCTTCTCTGTCCGAGGCTCCCACACACGGTGACTGCTGTCTAAAAGCTTGTCATGTCCACTCGGGGTGTTTTTCATTAAAGACCATTATCCAGTTACCGCGAGTGGGAGCAGAGAGTGCTGGCAGGGGACAAGATCCGCTGTGAACAAGTCAAATATTTTTAGACGTTCCTTGGGTGCAGAAAATGTTCCATTATGTCAGAGAGTCATTACGTCCCAAGAATTCATGGCTTTCAGACCTCGTTAAAATGATGGCTTCCTGCAGTGACACACACAGCCGAGGGGGGCTGTCAGCGCCGCTGGGCAGTGACGGGGGTTGTTTTCTGCCCCAAGGAGCCCCCTACACACCCCGGTCTGCCATTGCTTTCATGGTGTTCATGCACCAGGTCATCTGGAACCTCACCTGTGCCCAGGATGGCCACCTCTTGGTCCGAGATAGGATGGACTTTTGCTTTGCACAGTCTCAGCGCTGTGGTTCTAGAGCTGTGGTTGGCATTCATGGCTCATGCAGTCAATTTATTGGGGTGAGGTCAGCATTTAGAAAAGACAAATGGAGGGCAATAGCATTGACTGGGATACAACAGAGAGGGATATCATTGAACAGGCCAGAAAGCAGAAGAGAATACGAAGAGGATGGGAAGCACAGACAGAGTGTCCCAGTCTTCCTTCAGTTTCAGACGTCGTCTCAAAAACCCATTTTAAATCTTTGCTCTTGGTGGCGGTACCTCTGATGGAAGCTGGCAACATGGACTGGAGAAAAAAAAATTAAAATGGTGTTTTTCAAGGTTCACCAAACTAAGTAAACATATAAGAAATTTCAGTAAGTGTTCCAACAATGCTGTTCTAAGTTAGTAGCATTTGCCCTTCCCAAGTTATTCTAGTTTACAACCGTATGAGGACTGTGTTGCTTTGGGAAAGTGTGTGTGTGTGTGTGTGTGTGTGTGTGTGTGTGTGTGTGTGTTGGTAAAAACATGCCTGGAAGCCACTGTTCTAATATATTTGGGATTTCTGTTCAGTCCCAGCCTCTGGATCCAGTCGGATTTTTCTGATGTCTTATTTCTGTCAGCTGTGCGTATAGGCATTCCTTAGCCATTGAGCCAGGATCCCTAAGGAAGATGAGGTAGGGGCTCCAAAGAAGATGAGGAAGAGAGTCCAAATGAAACCCAAAGCTCTCTCCCTCCCCTTTTCACCCTTTTGTTTTTTTCTTCAGAGAAACCTATGTTTTTGGCAGAGCATCCAGCTGAGGGGGCCTGCTGCAGGGAGGATATTGGTGTTAGCCTCTGAGATAAAACAGTGCTAGCCAGTTTGGCTCAGTGGATAGAGCGTCAGCCTGCAGACTGAAGGGTCCCAGGTTTGATTCCGGTCAAGGGCACATGCCCGAGTTGCGTGCTTGATCCCCAGTGTGGGGCGTGCAGGAGGCAGCCGATCAATGATTCTCTCTCACTATTGATGTTTCTGTTTCTGTCTCCCTCTCCCTTCCTCTCTGAAGTCAATAAAATAAAAAAAGAAAAGAAAGTGCTAAAACACAGACTGGCCAGCGAGGTGGAAGGGAGGGGGGGCATTCACAAAGGTGCCAAGCAAGTGGATTCCACTGGGCTTTTGGACCTGAGGAAGCAGTTTGCTTAGCTGGTTAAGATTTCCCCTTCCCATCAGTCTACCCTGTGCTTTTAAGGTGCACTTCCCCAAGTTTTCTCTGTCCGTTTCCATGCCAACATCACAACACAGAGCACGTACACACACCACACACACACACACACCCTAATGTTAGGGTCTATTTTCCCTAGAGTCACATTTGCAACCATGACCTTCCTTTCTTCCCTTCCATCCTCCCTCTTTTCCTTCCTTCTCTTTCCCCCTCCTTTCTTTCTATCCACAGATGCACATGAAACATGCCCTAGGGTCTCGGAAGCAGGGGCGACACAAGATACAAAGATGAAGCCAACACAGCCCGTCTCCCAAAGACCATTGTCGGGTGCTAATGCCATAACAAAACATTACCCGATATTCAGCTCATGTCAGGAGGAAAGAATACCATGGATAGGGATTGTCATATATAAGGCAGCCATAAGGACAATGTGGGTATTTCGTTTGAGCTGGTGTGGGAAGAGTGGGGAGGAGAGGGAGGTGGAGTGGGGACAGCAGCGTTTGAAGTGGGGGAAGTTTCTGATGATTCGGGGCACGAGGGACTCAAGGCTTAGAAAATGGAATGAACAAAGGGTCAAGGGAGAAATGCTGAACTTCGTAGGGGCAGCAGGAGCCGTTCTGGGGAGGTAGGACATAGTGCACGAAGCAGAAAGTGGAGCTGAGTTAGGAAGGAAGGATGGAAAGACTTGCTTAGTGGGACAAAGATTTCGGTCCCTAATGGGGAGGGACGAGGGGGAGTTCTGAGCAAGAACGAGGTGATAAGAGCTGTGCTCCAAGAGCATTTTTAAAAAAATATATATTTTATTGATTTTTTACAGAGAGGAAGGGAGAGAGAGAGTTAGAAACATCGATGAGAGAGAAACATTGACCAGCTGCCTCCTGCACACCCCCTACTGGGGATGTGCCTGCAACCAAGGTACATGCCCTTGACCGGAATCGAACCTGGGACCCTTCAGTCCGAAGGCTGACGCTTTATCCACTGAGCCAAACCAGCTAGGGCTCCAAGAGCATTTTCTTTCTTTAATATGTTTTTTAAAAATTGATTTCAGACAGAGGAAGAGAGAGGGAGAGAGGGACAGAAACATCAGTGATGAGAGAGAATCATGGATTGGCTGTCTCCTGCACACCCCGCATTGGGATCAAGCCCACAACCCGGGCATGTGTCCTGTGACCTCCTGGTTCATGGGTCAACAACGCTCAAACACTGAGCCACAATGGCTGGGCCAAAAGCATTTTCTTGTAGAAAAGAATCATAAGTGATGAAAGACCTCAGGCCCAGACACAGAAGGCTAAGAAATAAGAGACTTGTTCCTCATGTGGTGCAAATCACACTGTGGCTGTTTAATCAATATCCATTGACAATGATGAGTAATTGATTTGACCAATAATTTAGTGATACTGTTTCTTCCTTTTGTTTGCTCTTTCTGGTATCCGTTGTCTTCTTAAAAAAAGAAGAAAGCAAATCTCATTCTCCCTAGTGTCAGATTGCAGCAGTGTATTGAATAAAAATAGCCTAGGATGATTAAAAAAAATTTTTTTTCAGTTCATCTCCTCTTGCTATAGATTGATTTTCTGAGCACCTGTTTGACATCGGAAGTCTTCACATCTATTATGACTTTGGGGTTGAGTTTTTAATAGGCCGCTTAGACACTTTCTAAAAATGATTGTGATTTGGATCATAGGTACGGAAAGGAACAACTGACCGCCACAATTCTTTTGGGAGATGATAGTCTAATGATGAGTGTCCTGTTTCACAATGAAAATAGTATGTGGACATCTGGAGCCCGTTGACTCACTTCTCAAAACCCCAATTCTCAAGCACCCAGTAGGTGGAATATGAGTCAGGCTCAGGGTAGTGGGCAAGAGAGGGCCCTTTTTGGGCACGGGGCCTGGGTGGTGCCTTTGCCCTGGCATTCCCTGCCTGTTTCGTAACACATATTGATAGATATTTGATTCATGGCTTGGCACCGCCCCAAGGGCACCTTGGAGGGGAGCAGGCACCAACCACGCTGGCACTGACATTTCTCTGCATTTTCCCATTTCTCTATCTTCCTCTTGAAGTTCTAAATTTGCATTTGCATTGGCAGTTAAAGAGATGGCATTAGAAGATCAAAACTTGGCTTTCGTTCAACGTGGAGAATGTTTTCGAAGGTGACTTTAGCTTGACCTCTTCGGGAAAAGCTACGCTGAATCTTTATTTGAACACGTATGGTGAACCCGGTCCTGTTCTGAGATTGTTTTATTTGATCCTCAAAACAAACCTGTGAAGGAGGCACCAGGACTGAACAGATTGGCAGCTGAAGAAATGAAGCAGAGAGAGTGCGGCGAAGTCACTTGCCGGAGGGTGGACGGGGTTTGGCCCCAGAGCCTAGCCTTTTCAGTCCCCCTGTGGAATGCATCTCTCAGGCATTCTCCTTACTTTTTCTTTTATTAATTTTTATTTTTTAATTGAATTTCTAGGAGTGACATTGGCTAATAAAATTACGTAAGTTTTAGGTATGCAATTCTATAATACAGCATCTGTATATGGTGTTGTGTGTTTACCAGCCCAAGTCAAGTCTCTCTCCATCACCATGTATCCCCCTTTTATCCTCTCCTACCTCCCTCCCTCCCCTCTGGCGATCACCATACTGTCTCCTGACTCTTAAAAGAGCTTCCTGCCTCCCAGGAAAGAGCTGACCACTCAGTGAGGTCAACATGTGAGCGACTTTTGTTCTTTTCACAAATAGGCTAAACCCCCAAACTCAAAAGAATGAATGGAATTCCTGGTCCCTGGAATGGAGGCAGTTCATCGCCACAAATATTTCCGGGTGTCAGCAGTGTGGCCGGGGCTGTGCTGGGCTCTAGGAATTCAGGAAGACAGGCCCCCTCTACTCCTGGACCAGCATGGAGGAGTTGGGAGAGGACTTGTGGGTTGTTGCCTTCTTAGGTAGATGCAAGGCCTGTCTACACCCTCTGGAAGATGTTAAATTATTCATAGAAGCATAAATGTGTTTTTCTCAAGCATTTTGAAACCCAAAAGAAAGTAAAAAAAAAGAATTCCCAACTGGCTTTTTTTTCCTTTTAAATAGGTCATTGCATGGAGAATTACAACCGCAATAAGAAACCCATGGGCCTAGAGGCCTGGCATTGTGGTCTCCTGACAATAGACCCTGTGTGACCACGTCTATACTAGCAAAATCATCAAAGACTTTTTCCCCCTAAAACAAACTTCTCCTGAATGAGAACACAGTGTTTTTTTAAAAAATGTTCTAGACAAGAAGGCAGATTGCAGGAAAATTATAGAGGCAGGAAAGGAGAGGGAGGGGCGGTGGCTAAGTGGTGGAGTAGAAATGGCTTTGGAGCCAGACAGCGGCTGGAGAGTTTTGCCTCTGTCACCGTTCACTGTGGGGGCTCTGGCAGGTCACTTAACTTTTTGAACATCGGTTGGCTTGCCGATGCGCTTAAATGATGCACCAATTTATACGTGGCAACGCTTCTGTGGGCATTGGAGGTAATTTTTAGAATGGTGCCAGGACACCTGAAATAGGTGTTTAATAAATGCCCAAATGGACTCTCTCAGGCTTGGATTTGACCCCATTTCTTCTTGTTCACACCTCCACATTGGATACAGACATGGGCTTTAATAACCTCTTGCATAAGCATCCTGGAGTTGGTAGTCAACCCCCAGTGTTAGCTTGTTCTGGGTAAATGCTTCAGCCTCAGACGGTCTCCCCCGATTAGGCTTGTCAGATAAAATACAGGACACCCAGGATGCCCCATGGAGCTCTCGCTTCTGGGGAGGCGGTGGCATTAGACGGTTCTACAATATTTAGCATAGTTCTATCCACCGAAGGCTGGTGCCTCTTTCTCAGGCATTTGAAAGCTGAGGTCTCCTCCAACCAATTCTTAGTCAATCCCCTCACGTTCAACAGGGAGCATCACAGAGGTACACACAGCATCAGGCATGCTTTGACCACACCCGTGCAGGGCACTCCAGTGACCAGTGTGTGACCTCCCCAGGTCCTCCCCCCTGATCCTCAGGAGAAGAATAAATGAAGACACAGCAAAGAGGGTGACACATGAAGGAACGACTCAGGCCCGTTAACGGGGTGACTCGCCTTCTTTGCATAGGAAGTTGGTCCTCTTTCCCGTGGAAAGGAAGAGTGGTGGGCAAAGGAGCATGGGGTTGGGCAAACGAAGCGCTGGGAGCCTCAGTTCCCTCCTCTGGGCAGTGGGGAGACAGTGCTGATCTCTGTGGTGGTGGTAAGGATGAAGGGATACATGCCTAATACTTAGCTAAGTGCTTGGCACCGAGTGATGACTTAGTGCATGTTAGAGTCCTTTCCTAGGCTGCTCTGAGGTTGCATAATCTTGAGTTTGTGGAAATACTTGGTTCCACACCCCTACTGAGCCACCCTCTTACCACGACTTAAGCCAGCCATTCTTTCTTTCCCCCAAACACCCCCCCCAAGCTGATGCTGCATTTAGCATGCCCTCAAAGTCACACCCTCCCCCTCATCAGAGTTGTCCTGCCTTAAGTCCCAGATGATTTATTTTTGACACTTCAGTGTCCCGGAACAGGTGACTGCCTCACACAGTATATCTTTGTGGAATATCATCTGGGAGATAATTAAACTGGTTAATTTTACACCCTGTTATACATTTCATGTGTGTCACGCCTAGAATACAGGGTTGGAATCTATCTGGACTCATTAATTGCACTAATTGTTACACAGGAGAGGTTAGGGCCACTTGAATGTATTATTCAAATTTATGCAGATTAGATGGACAATATAATCATCATACTCTTAAAACACAATTATAGTATTGGCTGTCACCCAAGAAATGCGTTTTAAAGACGGTACTAGAATTCTCTGAAAGGTGGCTTTTGTCAACAGAGTCATAGACTAAACCTTTGGTATCATCTGTTCAACTGACTCTACTGGAGTTTTGGAATCTGAATTGGTGATGTTCTCAGTTGTCTTTCTAGTAACCCTACTGGTCAAAGATGGAGACATCTGTGTCTAACAGAGCTGGAGGGATAGAGAAGGCGTTAAGGTGAAGATTTAAAAGTTAATATGCTTTACCATCTGGGTATAATACACAAATACCTGATAAAATCTACAGAGAGGTCATGCTTTAAGCAAACACAATAAATAAAAATTTAGTCATAAAACAGACAGATTGGGAGATGCATGACTATATCGAAGATGAGTGTTTTGCTTTACAAAATAACTCACCCTGAGGCACATTAAATACCATCTCTCCTGGCATATTTAAAATGTGTCTACCATTTGGAAAGTAAATAATTTATACCTAGGTTTTTCAGGAAATTATATAAAATCATCCATCATGCAAGATGTTTTATTTATGACTCAGTTAGAATTATAGATCAGGGATGGCTCTGAAATAAAATGGGAGGGAGACTGCAAACTTGGCATTGCCTACCTGAGAAGAATAAGAAGATAGGGTCATTATTGCTATCTCCAAAACAAACGTGCAACAAATACACACCACTCAAGGAGTGGAGAGGCGGAGATATGTGAGAACATTGGAGAGAAGGTGTTAGGATTCAATTTGCAGAAGAAAAGGCTGAGGGAAGCTTGGTGAGACGTGAGGCAGGGAGGGCTGTAGGCGGAGGGATGGTACCCGTTGGGTCCCTTGCTGCAGTGTGGAGTGGTGAGGATGGAACATTTTAATGGATGATGTCTTTCAGTTCTCGCCCTTGAGTTTTGGTAATAGCATCACCCTTTCTTCAGTCCGTGGGCCGGCGCTCTATCCACTGAGCCAAACCGGCCGGGGCTACTCTTTTCTTGGAAACTGAGGCTTGGGGAAGTTGTCCAAGGACTGAGCTATGGCTAGAGATGGACAGACTTAGGTCTGTTGGACTCTAAAACCCAATGCTTTCAACCATTATGTATATAGAGTCCAACATTTATGGTAGACCAAAGGAAGACTCTCCCATTAATGAGAGGTTAAAATTCTAATACACTACTAAAATAATACCAAGTGGCAGGGGAAGTATATTTAAAGTGGAATTGCCTCTTAGTTGCCTTAGAGGAGTCATTCCGGTCTTGCAACTTCCACATTTGCTAAGCCTGTTAGCAATGGAGTGGTTGCATCTACAGGAATATGGAAAGTGAGCCAAAGATCTCAATGGCCAGATGAGCCAGTGGTGCTATTTACTATGATTTAAAAATGACTATATTTTCTAGAAAAAAAGAATACAGATGCTTTGGTTGGCCAGAGTTTTATTTAGTTTATTCTTTTCTGATTTACGATTTTTTAAAAATCTCAGCAACCTATAAAAACGAAATCATGTTTAGTTATATGTTTAAGGAATCTCATTGTTAGAAATACATCTACTCGACCAATCCAGGCTGGTTTGGAAATTTCCGCTGTGCCCGGGTTTTGGGGACCCTCTGGACGCGCCTGGCACGCTGTGAATGAGCCTGCCCCTCTGAACACTTCTCCCCCTCCGCCGCCCCCCGGAGCTGCCAGGAGGCAGCCCTCACTGAACTGTCTTCTGAGCATTCACTTGCCTTGTGCTTCTCTCTGCCTTTTCGTCTTTATCATCAGCCTTGTGATCGAGTGGTTTAATTTAGTTGCCATGAAATGACTTTCCATCACACTCGGGGTTTTTGCTTCTTTGTACCACGCACTGTCATCTATTTTGGAAATTTTAATATGGCAAAAACCCTCTCTAATGCAGTGTGTATGCAAAAAAAAAAACTATGCAAGAGAAAATTGTACTGTATTGATTTCTCTGGGTCTAATTGTTCTCTTGAGTCATGTTGAGTTTTACTGTGTCTGTTTTTCTCATATATACTTACAAAAATCCATAGACTTGTTCATAACATTTTATAGCGACACAGTCCTTTTTTGGGCGTCTGATTGAAGACAGTAATAGCTTGCAGTGCTAATTCTGTTGTATCACAGCTATTGAGTAGCTGAAATGGGAAAACATTTTCAGTCTGAAAGCAATTTTTAGCTTCTTAAAGATAGGCTAGTTGGGGAAACAGGTTCACCTTATTTTATCTGCTACAAGATCATTTTCTGTTTATAGTAAAATTATATAAAAATTTTTGGTAAAAGCAGTCAATTTATTAAAAAAATTGTATAGCCTGTGTCAACATAACCCCCAGTAATTCATTCAGTTAATTTAGGGGAAATTCAATAATCTTGTTTGGGAGTGGCCTGCTTTGGGGAAGGAGTATTATTATATCTTTTTTATAAATAGAACTTATTTTTTTCATTTTGAAGTTATCTACTTTGTCATTGATGATGCTTTATATCTTAAAGACAATAGTTCCTCAGCTTTCTTTAGGTTTACAATAATTCAAAACTGTTTTTTTCATTCTTTGCTCTCAAGTTTTCTCTGTCCTTATGTTTTGGTGAGTCTCTTATAAAGAGCTTGTAGCTGAGTTTTTTTTATTTTTTATACAATTTAACACTATTTCTTTTGAGAATTTAGCCCCTTTATAATTAACTAGAGGACCGGTGCACAAATTTGTGCACAGGTGGGGTCCGGCTGGCCTGCCCCAATTGGGCCGATCAGGCCGGGCTGGCCAGGGGGAGTTGGCTGGCTGGCCCCGCCCTCTGGTCAAACTCTGGGTCAAGGGGACAATTTGCATATTAGCCTTTTATTATATAGGATGTAATCCTGGTATGTATGGATCGAAATGCATCATTTTAATTATGTGCTTTCTATTCCACTTTTTTTTTTCTGTCCCTCACCTCCAGTCTTCCTTCTTGTCTTTCTTTAGCTCAATTGAAATTTGTCTTTAGATCCATTTGAATCCTTTTTAAAATTCTGATTTACCTCTTTCCTTTTTTTGAAGCTCTGCACTCTATGTTTGTTCTTTAAATGGTTACTCTTAACATAGATGCTCAACAAAGTCTAAGCTCAATATCTTCCCTTGTGATAAATGAGACATTTTCATGCTGATCGCTTTCTATCAACATACTTGCTTTTGTGGTTCAGGATTTTAATTCTGACCCTGTTTTGTTAACCCTTCAAGTGAGATTTTAATATTCTGTTTAATATAGTTGATGCTTGTTTAGATGTACCACTCATTTACCAATATTTTTTCTCACTGTTCCTGGCACACATCTCTTTGTCCTAACTTCTCAGCCTGACCATCCAGGCTGCCGTGTTCAGGCTCCATCCATTCTTCCAACTTTGCCAACTTTTCTTCGTAGCGTCCCACTGTGTGCCTTGGCTCACATGCCTTCCCATATCTAGAATGCTCCTTCCCTCCTTCCTACTCACCAGAATTCTGCTTATTTTTATTTATTTTTTTAATATATTTTTATTGATTTTTTACAGAGAGGAAGGGAGAGAGACAGAGAGCTAGAAACATCGATGAGAGAGAAACATCGATCAGCCGCCTCCTGCACATCTCCCACTGGGGATATGCCCGCAACCCAGGCACATGCCCCCGACCGGAACCGAACCCGGGACCCTTGAGTCCGCAGGCCAACGCTCTATCCACTGAGCCAAACCGGTTTCGGCAATTCTGCTTATTTTTAAAAGCCCCTTCCCAGTCTCATTTCCCCAGGGAGACTCCCTTGGCGATCCCCTCCCCCCACAACCTTCTGGGGCAATCTCTCCTGCCCTGGACTATCTCAGAGATTGAACAGACTCAGTTGGCATTGACGTGGGCCCTTGGATTCTTTAACCTTATCATTCCAAATTGAAAGGGCTCTGGAGGGCAGAGGCATGCCCTGCCCCCTGTGTCCCCATACCTGGCACAGTGCCCACACTTCGTAGGAGGTCCTCCTGTGCATCGAGTCAACCTTGGCAGTGCTTGTTTTTTCTGTCTCTTGTTTGGAAAACCGCTAATCGTGGTGACAGATGGCGGCCCCTCTTTCTAGTCAGAAACCCCGACGCTGTTCTGGGAGGCCTAATTGCTCTTCACGGGTAGTTGAAGCCCGCCTCATTTGTTTCAGCTCTAAACAGCATCTCTGAGTTACAGGAGTTCAATCAGGCAGTCGATCGGGTAACCGGCGATCGTCGCTCTCCGCCGTAGCCTGGCCAGCAGGCAGCCCCGTGACCTGGACTTCCGGCCTGTCACCCAGCAGCAGGTGGATTCCTTCTGTCCAGGAGGCCAGGAGTGAGGGCTGTGCAAAACACCAGGACACTGGCCCTGCCCTGGGCTGTCACGCAGAACCTACAGGTTCAGGCGGATCACCGCCAGGACCAAGTGTTGCTTGGGCCAGAGCGTGGACGAGCCCCATCGCGTGGTGCTGGGAGGTGGCACAGGAAAGGGGCCTGGGAAAGAGAATGGCCTCGACCTGTGCCGTAGAGCTAGGGGGGTTATGTTTCCATCAAGACGCTGCCCATCGGCTCCTTGATCTCTCTGATCACACCTTCCTCACCTGCCAAGTATCGCTGCTTCTTGTAACTGGTCTGAGAAATGAATGAGATCATGGGTGTAGAACAACGAATTGAAATCTGGCCTACGATAGTCATTTCATAAGTGACCGTGTCAGAAACACAGTTCTTTCTTTCTTTTTTTAAAAAAAAATATATTTTTATTGACTTCAGAGAGGAAGGGAGAGGGAGAGAGAGATAGAAACATCAATGATGAGAATCATTGATCGGCTGCCTTCTGCACGCCCCCTACTGGGGATTGAGCTCGCAACCCAGGCATGTACCCTTGACTGGAATCGAACCCAGGACCCTTCAGTCCACAGGCTGACGCTCTATTCACTGAACCAAACCAGCTAGGGCAGGCGCACAGTTCTCCTTTCATAGGACAGTGGCCTGGCCTTCTGTATGTTTTGCCAGCCACCATCCCTGACTCCCACCGGCCCGTGTGCTGCCTGCTGAGGATCTTGACTGTTCTTGCCTCCTCTTGCTGCGTGCGCTTGTCCTAACGTCCTGGGCTACCTTTATCAGTCGGCATTATCTTGGGGACCCGTTTCTCTTCTGCCCGGAGACCTATCATCAAGGATCCAATGTGACCCCTTCATTTCATTCCTTAAAGTACATGTTTCCGTAAACCCGTCCTCCTCTGAGTCTTGTGCATGGTGAGAAGGAGCCCCCATCATAAGTGGGGGAGCTTCCGTTTAGGGGGGGTTGGATCCTCCCCCCCCCCCCGTCCGTGTTCAGCTGCGTCATCTCATAGCATCCGGAGAGAGGGAACAATTCGGGTCCATTCTGCCCTCACAAAAACCCGCGACTGCTTAATACAATTTCTTTTAGGCGTGTGAGCCCGTGATAAAAGTTCTAATCTCTGCACAGCATGGGAAGGAGTGTTAATGCCGCTTGGGAAAATACCCTCCCGTCCTCAGCTTCCTGGCACGCTGCGGCCCTCGCCAGTGCACAGCTTATCTTGCGAAGGCAGGGGTTCCAGAGTGACACGTTTTAAGCCAAGCAGTGGAGTCTGTTTTCCCTGTGCCTACACTTTTCTTGAAGTATTTTGGGGAAACATTTGGATTCTCAGAGGGGGAAAAAAACCATTGATTTGGACAGCTCCTCTTTCTGTTCTTTCCTGCTTGCATTTTTTTTTTTTTGTAGTTTTACTAGAGTCCCTGGCTTTTTTAAGGGCATCAGAAGGGAATTTAATTTTGAGAGAGAAACAGGGAAATGCTTGGAAAGCTCTTCCTGGAAAGAAATGACAGTCTGGAGCTGTTGAATTGGACCCCGCAGTACTCAGTGATGAGAGTCACTGTCCATGGAAGTTATATTAGGATTCTCAGCCTATGGGATCCCACGCGGGTGCTGAGTGTGGGTTCCGTAAGAGTGGGGGCCTTGTCCTATTTGTATGTAACCTTAGCACCTCACCTCGTCTCAGGGGAGGCTTGCTGGGAGAGTGGGTACATGCTTGTGTTGGAAATAGGTCCAAGCAAAAGCTTGTCTTTACACCCATTTGCCTTTCCTGTGTCATTAGGAGTTCAAATAGGTGCTTTTAAAAAAATGTATTTTTATTGATTTCAGAGAGGGAGGGAGAGGGAGAGATAGAAACATCAATGATGAGAGAGAATCATTGATCGGCTGCCTCCTGCACGCCCCCTACTGGGGATCAAGCCCACAATCCGGGCTTGTGTCCTGACTGGGAATTGAACTGCGACCTCCTGGTTCATAGGTGGACGCTCAGCCACTGAGCCACTCCGGTCGGGCATCCGCCTCTGTTTTTTTGATTCAAAGACTGCTCTTCCACCGTATCATTCTGTGACGTGTTAATAGCACCCTTTCCCATGTGGCTAGAGCTTTAACATTGCCATGGATTATTTTCAGGCTCTGCGAGGCAGGCAGGGCAAATGCATGTGGCATGTCACTCCCGCTAACGACGAGCTCTGGTGAAAATACCCATTACTTCCCAGTACATGGTCATTATCTCTGAATAGCTTCAATCGACATCACCGCTTGCAACTGCGCCAGTATTTGGATGGCCATATCATTAGTCATGCTAAACAGGGCATTTTGATAGTAGAAGGGGAGCTGTTGATCGTTACACTGGGACAACAGGTGTAAGCTAGGAATGTTCCAGGAAAGTCAGGACATACAGGCCTTCTTCACTATTAGAAAAGGGGGAGAAGGGGAGGAGGGAAGAAAATGAACACATTTAAAGCCCTGATATATGTGAGATATTGTGCTAAATACTTAAACATCATTTAGCTTAAGACATAGATATGGTTAATGTCCACTGTCCATATTTGGAGAAATCAAGAAATTTCTGACAGATGGTACAGGCTAGCGATTAAGAGCGCCATCAGAAATAGAGTTTCCAACCCATTCATTCATTGAACAAATGTTTACTGAACATGTATATTCCGTGCACAGTTCCAGTTTCTGGGGAGAGAGCAGCGACCGACAGGGAGTTTCTGTTCTATTAGGAGACTAAAATGAAGTAAACAAAAATGTATAATGTTGTGTCTTTTCATAACCAGGTGGTGATGAATGTGATAAAAAAAATAAAACACGGTAGGGGATAGAGGGCTGGGGGATGCTATTTTTTTGTTGTTGTTGTTGTTAATCCTCACCCGAGGATATTTTTTCCATTGACGTTTAGAGCGAGTGGAAAGGAGGGGGAGAGACACACAGAGAGAAACATTGATGTGAGAGAGACACATCTATTGGTTGCCTCCTGCATGTACCCCTACCAGGGCCGGGGATTGAGCCTGCAACTGAGGTACGTGCCCTTGACCAGGAATCTGCGTGCCGATGCTCTATCCACTGAGCCAAACTGGCTAGGGCAGGGGGAGGGTGCTATTTTAAGATGGACATTCTTAGTCAGTACCTCCTTCGGTGGAAGTCCCTTCAGTGTTGTCCATAACCTTGCCTGTTGGGAACTCTGCTGGCCACCACAGAGCAGAGCTCCTGACCTATTGATGGAGGGTACATTTCAGTGCCCTGTCCTTCCCATCACGGCCACAACCCTCATTATCCACAACCACTTACTGGTTTAGTACAGGGGTCCTCAAACTACGGCCCGCGGGCCACATGCAGATACAAATATTGTATTTGTTCCCGTTTTGTTTTTTTACTTCAAAATAAGATATGTGCAGTGTGCAGAGGAATTTGTTCATAGTTTTTTTTTAAACTATAGTCCGGCCCTCCAACGGTCTGAGGGACAGTGAACCGGCCCCCTGTTTAAAAAGTTTGAGGACCCCTGGTTTAGTACATGACCTCAATGTACTCACTCCCATTTCTTTCCTATCTAATCTCCGCTCTGGGACCAGACTTGGGGACTTGCTGTTCTGTGCGGGCCACATGAGCTCTGTTCCTTGACTGTGGCCCAGAGCCTAGCAACCTTCATTTTCCTGAAGGATGTTGTGAAGACAAATGGAAAGACAAAGGCAGATGGGGCCAAAGATTGCTGAGAGGGTGAGAGGGAGAATATGGAAATCACACCAGACTCAGAAGACCTGGGTTCCATTCCTGGAATTTTCTCTTACTGGCTCTCTCTGTAATCTTGGACAAAGACATCTCACCTCTTCTGGCCTCAGTTTTCTCAACTGTGAAGTTGTGACAATAATGCAATGACGACAATCAAGTTATGACATGGGCATCTCATAGAATGGTTCAATAGATGTTGATATCCATCTCATGCTAGATACTGTGCAAGATGGTGGAGCTGAAACTGTGGTAAGACCCTGCCCCTGCCCTTCACAGGTGTTGGCTTAACGGAGTGAGTGGAATATGTATGCAGACCTGCTCTGTATTGTGCTGTGTAACTGTAAGGAGCAGTAACGAATGCAGTGATGCGAAGGAAGTCATGCACAGGCTGGGATTAACGGGATACATTGGAGAGTTGATTTGTCAATAGGAAATGACCTGTCCATTAAAATTACCTGGAGAGTTTACAAAGATACAAATGCCTGGACCTAAACTCCAGACATTCTCATTGAATTGGCCTGGGATGTGTGGGGGGTCTGGACTCTGGTTTTTAAAAAAACACACACGAGATGATGCTAATGAGCACCCGGGGTTGAGAGTCACTTTGCCTCATGGTGTGCCGCCGGAAGAGGGAAGAGAGCTTGCTTCTGAGTATGGGGTCAGGTTGAACCAGAGGGAGCGCACCTGTCCCCTCGTTCCCTGGCCTTGCATCTCTGTCCTCGACTCCAGGGCCCGCGTGTCATTCGTGTCATTCTCACAGCGGCTGTGTTGCCAAGGATGGGCCAGGAGCAGACAACCAGCAGCAGGGAAGGAGGGAGGTCCTAGAGGGATCAAGTGGTGGGAGCCGTGTTCCAGATGAAGAGCCAGAGGGCTGGAGACCAGCGCCGGGAACATTCGGAGGGGACTGCTGATCTGGCCAGCAGTGCTGTTTCTCACTGGCCAGAGGCTGAGGCCCGTCTGAGTGATTCCCGGTCCTGGCCCTGGCCACCGCCCCTGCCCACTGCCCCTGCCCGCTGCAGCGAGAGACACAGCTGCCCTTTCCCTAGGTGCTTCCCCTGCCTCTGGCCCAGCCCACTCTGTCCAGGGCAGGAAGGAGAGCAGGAGGGTGAGTCCAGGAAGAGCCAAGATGGTAGTCACATGTGTGCTCTACCTGGCCCATCTCCTCCTGCTCTCTGTCAACTCACTTTATAGACCCAGGTGTCTACCTTGACAACTCTTTGCTTACCTTTCCCTGCTGGGGTTGGAGTCCTGCTCTGAACTTGGCTCTGACAGTGTCAGTGAGGTAGAAGACTACCCTTTTAATTGAAGCCCCGACATTAGACCCATTGCCAATGGCAAGACCACCTTCCAATAGGATGGCCACGCCTACCTGTCTCCCTCAAGGTAACAACTACTATAACCTGCTGGATTATAAATTATTTGAGCTCGCTTTTGCCCAGAGAGAAAGGGTTGGAAATGGGCTGCCTGGAGATGTCTAGAGCTAAGCTTCAGGCTGTGAGAACGAGGGTCAGCCATAAGTTGACATACTCACTGGGTCCCCACTCCTGGCTGCTGGACCCTGCAGCCGGGTGAGTGTCTCCAAGCCCGAAGCCCACTCTGTCTGGACCAGCTTCCTTGCCCCGAGGACCTGCGGAGGCTGTGCCCTGCCTCTTTCACTGGCGAAGTAGGACGTTACTCCAGGCTAACGTCATTCCTGCCCGGGGCACCTTGCCCAGCGAGCCTCCGGATGCAGATGGGATGACAGAAATACTTTGTAAACCACGCAGTGCTCTGTGCACGCAAATCCTTTTTCCTGAGGGCACACATTTCCTTGTTTACTGCGAACTTGCCCTGGCAGCCCAGCCTGATTCGGAATCCATCAACCTGATATCTCAAGTGGGATGACTCACTGCCAAAATGTTTTAAATGTGGTAGACGGAGCAGGGCGGGGGCACCTGCTCTCCTCTCATGTGCTTGCCTCCCCAGCCCTGCTCTCTGGACACATTTTGTTTCCCCGTCTCTCACTATGAATGGGAGAACTAGGGTGGTGATTTTTAAAATATATATATATTTTTATTGATTTCAGATAGGAAGGGAGAGAGAGAAACATCAATGATGAAAGAGAATCGATTGGCTGCCTCCTGAACGCCCCCCTACTGGGGATTGAGCCTGCAACCTGAACATGTGCCTTTGACTGGAATCGAACCTGGGACCCTTCCGTTCACAGGCCGATGCTCTATCCACTGAGCCAAACCAGCTAGGGCGAGGGTGGTGATTTTTAACACTGCTTTTTGCATATGCATTCATTTGACCAGTCCAGCTTGCTTCTCCTTCAGTTGCCCTTTTTTTCCCCTTTCCTGGAGCTCTGTTGTAGTGATGCTTCATCTGGAAAACATGTGTAGTTGTATTTTACAGGTTGTCATGTACTCGGTGAATGTAATGCAAGACTTATTCCTATAATGAGCCTTATCCATTGGGGGTAAATATTACCACAGCTCACCAATTCATCAGTATTCCATCCTTCCCAGCTACATTTCTCAGCAGTTCCCCTGCATGAAGTGGGGTGGAAAGTGACATGTGTCACTTCTGGGCTGAAGCACTTAGCAGGGACATGAGTCCTACTGTGGCCATCATGGAGGCATGGTTGGGGTGGAGCCACCTTGGAGCTACTCCATGGAGGAAGGCTACCCTGAAGAGCCATCCAAATCCATAGTAGGTTTTGTGTGGATGAGAAAAAACAACCTTTACTGTGTTAAGCAACGGAAATTTTTGGTGCTCTTTGTTACACAGCATAGCCTATCTTATCCTGACTGTTGCACTCACTTCCTGCCTTCACATGGCAGGGTTTTCCAGTCAACTCCTTTGGTTCCCTGGGGTGCCATAGAGATACCATGGGAGGGAGGGAGGAGGACAAGGAAATATAAGTGGTGAGCCTTCTGGTCACCCAGACTTTCACCCTTGCTCTGATCACTCATGCCTGCTTCATACCAGCAATATTTGCTTTTGCTTCCCATGGCTTGTTTATTTGCATCTTGTTTTCCTTAAAACCTTTTTTCTCTCTACCTACCTATGTTTTTTCCTCCTCCAAAATATCCCTATGCAAAACTCACCTTCTCTTTTTCCAAACTTTACCTGGAAGCTTTCCTGGTTAAGTAAATTATTTGAATGGACTTTGGAAAAATCATTTCTATCTGTATTTCATTTTTATTTTCAAAACAACGGTGCTGCATTCCATGGTCCCCTACCCCTGGCCAGTGCTGACGTCCTGTGATTACATATAAATCTCATCTCTTTCTTTCCCCTGAATTCCTCAGCAGCTGTGGACTTTTTCCATATTGGATTGATTTGCAGTTTCCACCATACTATTTTGTTTTTATCCTTCCATTTCTGCCATGTGCAACATTCAGGTGGTTCAACTATAGGCTCTTAGAAGGAGGGACCATATGGCTTCCTTCTCCTCCCGCTTCACTCCTGTCCCCAGGCCACAGGATAAATCCATGGGCTCAGGGGTTGTTCCAATAATGTCATCTACTGTTGGACAGATGACAAAGGGCAAGTCCCATCGGAGCCTTGTTTTTGGGTGTCTCTGCTATGTTCCTGCCTCTCAGCATTTCAAAGCATAGCTTTAGTTACGTATTGGTCTGAGAATTAGATCTTAGTTGTTGGCTCTTCTATGATTGGCTCTATTAACACATACTCGCTGAAGGGTGTCCATGCCCTTGACTGGGAATTATGGGTATGTATAGGTGATAGTTAAAGCTGTGGGACCCATGAGATGACTCTGGAAGAGAGACTAGAGAAGGCCAAAGACGGTGGATTTAAAAGAAAGGCAGAAGTGAGAGGCCTGTTTCTAAGACTGTGAATGTAGGTGGGTAGAGGCTCATGGACATTATAGAGAAGGGCTTGCTCAGCATCAGCTGGGACTAAGTCCCAGTTTGCCCCCTAGAGCCAAAGAGGGGCATTGCAGAGAAGAGAAGCAGATGTGGTGCTGGGAAGATCTGTGGAGCTAGTCGTTACAGTGAGTTGAGATAACGCATGTGTGTGACCAGATTCTTTTGTGTTGTTTTGTTGAGCGAGGAGAATGAATCAGGGAAATGGGGTAATTCAATGGGTCATATAATCAAAAAGTCTAAGATACCATCTGTTGCTACATAAGGATGATCTTATGCAGGGATGTGCTGGTAAGTCAGTTCTCTGGGGTTGCAGGAGGAAGCCATGATATGTAGCACTCGCCAGTTACCCTGGTGTAAATACTCTCACCATGGTTGATTTCAAGATACCAATATGTCATTGAACGTGGAGTTGGGAGAAGAGATGTGCAGTCGGCTTTTGTAAGCCAGTACATGCCACCCCCAACACATCACTGACCCTTTATTAAGGCAGAGAAATAATAATAATAATAATAATAATAATAATAATAATAATATATGCAGGGACGTGCTGGTGGATAGAGCATCGGCCTGCGGACTGAAGGGTCCCAAGTTCGATTCCAGCCAAGGGGTGTAAATACTCTCACCATGGTTGATTTCAAGATACCAACATGGCAGCCAATCAATGATTCTCTCTCATCATAGATGTTTCTATCTCTCTCCTTCTCCCTTCCGCCCCAACACACCACTGACCCTTTATGCAGGCAGAGAAATAATAATAATAATAATAATAATAATAATACATTATTATACTATGGAGCTTTTTGTGGTCCACCAGGAACTCTGATATACTTTTCTTTACCTGCATAATATCTTGAGTGTCATGTTAGAGGGTGCAATTTGAAGAGTATGGAAAACCTCTTTGGGTACAGACTTTAAATTACCACTGAGGAAACTCTTTTTGGTTTAACATTCATGTCTTTTAACAGATACCATGTCTTTTAAGGAATAGAATACAGGGTATATACATGTCAATAAGGCAGGATAAAACAAGAAAGATCTTGACTGTAGGATATCACTGGAGAAGATCTAAAAGGCCACAGAGACAGAAGGTTGGGTAGCCAGGTAAGGAGAATGTTCAAAAGAGAGATCCAAGGATACTAAGGATAATAATTTTCCCTACTTCATAATGTTGCTTAGGGCCTGGCCTGCTCCTCGATCATAGATCTTGCCAAGTATAGTTCATGCTCCATTATCCATTCTAATGGAGGAAAGTTGGACAACATAATTCAAAACAACAAATAACCTTGAAAGGTATAAATTGGATTTATAGAGAATGTAATGCCTGTGTCTTAGTATCTTTACCATCTTGTGATTGGTCTGCCTATTCTTCCTCTAGAACTTAGCCTACTCATGACAAGTCATATTATAGAGTTGAGAAAAGCCACATCATCAGTATCAACCTAGATTTTTTTTATAAGCATAGGATTGGGGTACTTATGCCTCCTTATAAGCAATTTAATAAAGTTTATTTGTTATTTCTTGTCCTAGAAAATGAAAATACCTTTTTCTGAAACATATTTAATTCATTTGGTCATAAGCTTTAAAGCATACTGTACACACACAGCTTCAACTACTGCTGACTACGGAAGAAATCGATATCTCGCCATTGGCGGTTATGGGCTGTTATCACTTGGTGACAGTTGATATATTGGTAGCGAGCAATGAGGAGAATGGTGGGTGTGCGTCCTATCAATTTTTAGAGCATATTTTATCTGTTCACGTATTAGTGGCTCAGGGTTCCATTTGTCATGTCTGCCCTTGAAAGTCGGAGTTGATAAATTACGGTAACTTTTAGCCCACCAAACCACACGCTTGCGTACGTTCCATAGTTTAGTATCAGGATAGGAGGAAAGAAAGAAAATTTCTGATCTCTAGTAGAAGTTGGGGGTATTGGGATGTAGAACAATGTAAAAAAAAAATAGGTGAGCCAAGTCGTGGCTTCAGTTTTGATGGCTGAAAGCCCATGGTTCCTTTCATTGTCAGTAGTGGAAAACAATTTTTTAAAATCCTTAGCTCTGTGGGCCCAGCCCCCACCAATTCAATCAACTATTAGCTTAGCTTTTTTTTTTCTTTCTCATCAGTGTCTTTTGCTTTTGTTTCTTCTTGTCAATCAATGCTTTACTTCCACTCTATTCCAGGATTTAATTTACAGTGGTCAGCACACTGCGGCTCGGCAAACCGCGGCTCGAGAGCTACATGCGGCTCTTTGGCCCCTTGAATGTGGCTCTTCCACAAAACACCGGCTCTTCCACAAAATACTGACTTCTGCGCATGGGCCACGAAGTTTCAATCACACTGTACGTGCGCGCCCCCACATGGTGTTTTGTGGAAGAGCCGCACTGAAGGGGCCAAAGAGCCGCATGTGGCTCGCGAGCCGCGGTTTGCCGACCACGGTTTTATCACATAAGGATAAATACAATATCTTCCTAATGGTCATGATAATAACAGCCATGTCTAGCACCTTGGGTGGGCAGTGCTGTCAATGGAAATGGGAGGTTTAAACCTGGATGGAGCGGGTGTCAGGCAGCCCCAACCCTGATCAGAGCAAACGGCGAGGCTGGCCCACTCGGCTGGCCCAGGCCGCTAAGCCAGTGAGCAACGCCCAGCAAGAGTGGGAGTCAGGAGAAGAACGTGCGTAAGGAGATGATTTTTGTTGAGCGCGGCTGGCCTGCTGGCAGATGACAACCAAGAAAGCGATAACCAGAAGCGGAAGTATCAGTGGAGCTTTCTTCCGTCCTCTCCGTTTTGCAGTAACAACGGAGCAAGCACGCTCAGTGTCTGCGATGCTGTTCGTTTTAGGCTTGTTCTGCGCCTCGGTCTCCTCCAGATCCATGTGGGAGACGCCAGGGCGCTGGGCGGGAGAGGCTGTGCTGGGGGAGACGATCAGGGTCACTGGGGCCTCCTTGGAATTGAACCGTGTTCTCTGCAGAGCCAGGAGCACCCAATCCCCTCCTCCCGTTCCAATTCCGACCCCCTCGTTTCAGAATCTGAGGCTGACACTGGGACGAAATCGTGGTTTTATTGATGGGTCTCGCCTGAAAAGTGTCCCGGCTTTTCCCTGGTTTGGGGTGCAAACATACAGACACGAGGGCGGGCCTGGAGGGAGTGAATTTCGCTTGTGAGAAACCGTAGTCCGTGAGTCAGCTTGGTTTTTGGCCGTAGTCGCAAGAATGACAGAGAAAAAGGAAATCGTACAGACGAGTCAGTGAAAGGCTCAGAAGGAAGAGATAGTGTAGGAGCACACTGCTTCCCTCAGTGGTAAGTGTGGGAGAAATATCTTGTATGTGTTTCTTCACCCCAAACCCGAGAAAGGAGAGGCAGATATCTCTGCTGCTGTTTATACGTCTATAGGCTCTTATCTGTGCCAAGCTGAAATCCACAAATCTCAGACGGGGGCCAAGTGAAACACTGACTGTTAGGTAGAGGCGTGATACCAATGGTCAAATAAATAACATACATGAAACCACAGGACAGACATTTGCAAACGAGGGCCTGTGACATTTACTACTGTATCCGTGATTTCTCGGCGGCTGTAGAATGTGGGGTAGTGTTTTTGGTTCTATTCTGCCCATTTTATTCTTTTTTTAAAAATCTCTGCTAATTAATTCCCTTTAAAAAAAATATGTTTTATTGATTTTTTACAGAGAGGAAGGGAGAGGGATAGAGAGTTAGAAACATCGATGAGAGAGACACATCGATCAGCTGCCTCCTGCACACTCCCCAGTGGGGGTGTGCCCGCAACCAAGGTGCATGCCCTTGACTGGAATCGAACCCAGGACCCTTGAGTCCACAGGCTGATCAATGCTCTATTCACTGAGCCAAACTGGTTAGGGTTGTCCATTTTATTCTTTAGGGGGATCATACCTGAATGGGGGTAGGGGAGAGGGTGAAGAAGGGGAGGAGGATGGAGCATTCGAAGAGATTATCCCCAGTCACTGGTGACATGCCCTCTCCCTCACTTATCTACTGTGTGTTTCTTATGCTCAACCTAGAGCATGGGCTAGTCCAGTCAAGACCACAACACATTTGGAAAAAGAAATGGCCCATTAATTAATTAATAATAATAATAGTCCTCGTGGTGACTCTTGTCATTATTGCAACCATTATTGTGCCTCAAGATTAGCTAAACACTTTTTTTTTCCTTTCAGTGTTATTTTGTGTTGGTTTCAGGTGTACAATGATATACTTTACCCAGTGTTCCCCTCAATATTTCCAGTACCCCAACCGGCACCATGCACAGGTGTTGCAATATTATTGACGATATTCCCTGTGCGTTTCCATCCCCTTGACTGTTCTGTAACTTCCAAGTTGTGCTTTTTAATCCCGTCATCTCTTTCACCCGGTCTCCCACCCCTCAATCCCCAACCCTTGGCAACCAACCACCTGCGTCTATGAGTCTGTTTCACTTGGCGAAACACTTTCTATACAAAATGTTATTTAATTCAGTCCTTACACCTGCCCACACAGGGCAGCATTGTTATTCAGGTGGGGAGACCAGGGTTTAGGGCAGTGACGTCATTTGCCCGAGGTCATTGAGCTTGGAAAGGATGGAAATAGGATGTTATTTTGCTTTTATATTAAAACTAGGGGAAACCGTTTTTTCTTCCTTAAACCAATATTTCACACAAGAGTCAACATAAAGTCCAAAGGCCGATTTACAACCTGATTTCTTCTTGGCCTTGTTTGGCGGAGAGAAATTGCTGAGCCCACAGGATGGAGGGACGCTGGAAGTGCAGTGAGGGAGGAAATCCTGATGCCAGGACTCGCCTCCTCCAGTTTGCCTACAAACGCTGATGGCTCGGCGCTCAGGTTCATGAATCACCCAGGCCCCGCGGTCCCTGTCCCTGATGGAAAGGGCTGTCTTTCCAGGTGACAAGGCACCTTGCTTAACATCAATCCCCGCCTGGAATCCTGGGTCCAACTCCGCTTTAAGTGACAGCATTCCTTCAAGCCTTGTCAAGAAGGGGGCAGAATTCACTCTTACTTTCGTCCATCCCCCTCTTCATCCAAGAAAACCTGTGCTTTTTTTTTTTTCTTCCTGATGCTGTCTGGTACCTCTTTTGAATTGAATTCCTCAGGGTAAATAGGGTCAGTGTGAACTGCCTTGTTTAGTTTGTATCTTGCTAAAGAACAAACAAACAAACACATACCATGTTTTTTCTTGAAAAGTACTGTCTGATTAGAATGGCGGTACTGTGTTTTTCTGTTTCTCTCTGAGTCTCTACGTAGGATCTGACAGTGCTTAAAACGATGTAACTGATTGCCTGGCTGAATATAATCGTCATCCGGCTTTCTTTCCCTTCCTGACTTAGTCTCTAAAAGATCAAGAAGGGAGTTAGCCTCCCAAGTTAGTTACCCCGAATGGCCACGTGGCTTGCTGGGTGATGCCTGTGTTTGCGTCTGCTTTACCTTCCTGTTTCCTTAGGGACATGTGTCTCCCTCAGTTGGTGTAGGGCTTTCCTGGCTCCATCATAGGTATTGATTTAAAGAATTTTTTTTCTATTAAGTCTCGTCTTTATATTTTTCATTATGGAAAATTTTTAAGCAGATAGAGAAATAGGAGGAATGTTATAACGCATCCATCTTCAAACTGTACCCATCTTCAGAAATGATCACCACATACACGGACAGCCTTCCTCCATCTCCACTCCCAGCCATTCCCCACCAACAGGGTTATTTTGAAGTAAATCCCAAATATCATATCTTTTCATTTGTAAATACTTGGCAGGCATCTCTGGAAAGTGAAGAGCATTTTAAACAGCATCACCACGACATTATTGCCACACCTAAATAAATCAGTGCTGATACCATGATCGGTCCTATTTTCAATGAAAGGAGTTCCTAACGTAATGGAATCCACATGTGATCCATCTATGACTTCACTTCCGCATAGGATTCCTGCTATTCTTTCTAGAAGGAAATTACATTGATCTTAAAATTTATTCTTGACAAAACCATGTTATATCTGTCTTCTGATTTTTCCTGCCAGTTTTTCCAGGTGATATTTTATCACTATTTTAAAAATCTTTCCACGTATCAAAATATCAACAACTGATTTTATTTCTCAGTTGTATGTCCTGCTCTTTTAAAGAAGTGCCTTTTACCGTCAGTTTTGAAACAGTTTCCCCCCGCCCAATGCATGTCATTGCTCTTTGCTGATTTGAATACACCATTTTAAAAAGCAATCTTAAGTTACTTCCTTCCCCAGACCGATTTCAATTTTTACCTTCGCATCAAACTGATGAATATTCCATATCACAGTTGACCTTTCAAAATATGTTATCAAAATGGAGACTAAAAATACTGTTAAGCCTTTCTCCTTGGGTTTTTAATATTACCTATTATTGACTTTTTATTTTCTATCTGTCTAGGATGGAATTCCTTCTTGATCTACCTCCACTCTTCCTTTGGGTGATAAAAAAAAAGCCAGTTTCCCCATTGCCTTTGTTGATCTTATTAGAGATACTGTGTATTTTTTGTCCACACCAAAGCATTTGAATCACAATAAAAATCATATTCCATTTCCCAGAAACCATGGTGACTTTAACAAATAGTTTTCCTGCTCATGACTGAGTGTCAGTCTTCTGAAATGAAACATCTGTGCATCATGGAGCTTCCCAGGCTTAAATGCACTGACTTGCTGTAATTTTCTTCTTCCCTGGGAGGGCCTATGAGGGCCAGCTTCAATGAAAATTGAAGAGTAAATAAAAACCCTAATTTCCTAGAGGTATCATATGGGCATACAAAGTGCTTCACTTTTGAGCTCTATCTCTATCTCTATCTCTATCTCTCTATATCTCTATCTCTTATCTCTATCTCTGTCTCTGTCTCTATCTCTGTCCCTTCATCACTGCCACCTGCCCTCCCCTCTCCTCCCTCTCTGACCATCATTAGTAGGGAGACACCAGGTTGGGTTGGTCATCGATTCTATGTCTGGTTCTCTTCCACTTGGCTGTATGAAATTGGATAATTAGTTTTGACACTCTTGGTTTTTGCTTTCTCAGATAGATTCTGGTCAAGGAACCCTTTGTTCAAATTAACCTAAACCAGATGTGAGCAGAAATGGTGTGTGTGTGTGTGTGTGTGTGTGTGTGTACATGCTTGTTGAATGTGGTGTGGAAAAGAGGGAGGCCTGGCCAATTGTCCTTTATCCCACGACCCTGGAACAGCACAGGCCAGCCCTTGATTTCTTGGGTCCCTGCTATTTGAGCACTTTTGTGCCCGAGTTGTGGGCTCGATCCCCAGTGGGAGGCCTGCAGGAGACAACAGATCAATGTTGTGTTCTCACATGGATGTTTCTCTCGCTCTCTCCCTCTCCTCTGTCTCTAAAAATCAGTAGCGATATTAAAAAAAAATCTTTGAGCAATGCAGTGTCTCTGGAAGTCTATCCAGTTTGATCATGGAGATGATGCAATGTTGTCATCCACAGTTAAAAGCTGTTCAGACCAGCTGGAGGCTCAAGACGCAAACCACCTCGTAGTCCTTGATTTGTGAGCTGTGGACTGGCTGCCTTGTGAGAAAAAGGAACCAAGAGAGGGAAAGCAGGCTAGTCCTGGTGGCCAGGGTTCCTCCCTCCCCGGAGTACCAAGCCCCTCCCTCCCCCTCCCACCAAGAGGCTTTCCCATCTGAGCTTTTCAAAAGCCACAGGTTGTCAGCAATTTATGAATATGAATAATGTAATTTACATGCCTTTGATCTAATATCCTGATTAAGCTTCTTTGTTCTCTGTCCCACATCCCTGAAAGGAAACAGTGCATTTCCTTTCAAATCCTTTGTCCTTTATTCGTGATTTTCCCCCTTCCAAATCTGCTTGGCTTTGGCAAATGAAAGACAGATACATTTTACTTTGATTTGGTGGCACAGAAAGCACACAAGCGAATTAAAACATCAGTGAAAAGGCACTAGGGAATTGAGCAGGGAATAGGAACTAAGTTAGTTGAAGCAAATTACCGTCTGGTTGTAAGTCAACAGGGGTCTAGATCCATGCAAGAAATTCACTTCTGCTTCCAGGAGAGTTGTTTATGCTTTAAAAAAATATTTTTATTGATTTCAGAGAGGAAGAGAGAGATAGAAACATCAGTGATGAGAGGGAATCATTGATTGGCTGCCTCCTGCATGTTGGACTGAGCCCGCAACCCAGGCATGGGCCCTTGACAGGAATTGAACCTGGGACCCTTGGGTCTGCAGGCCGATGATCTATCCACTGAGCCAAACCAGCCAGGGCGTTTATGCTTATTAACAATAGCACTGTGCCTGTGCCTGTGGGCGTTTAGATACTTCATTGCCGATCTTCGATCAAATGCGGGAGCCCCCCTCTGACTATAGGTATAATCTGATCAGTTTCTTGTGGCTGGACTTTGGGACGGATCATACGTCCCGCCCCCCTCCATCCTGACCATTGGATGACCCAGAATTGACTCCTTAGTGAATTTCTCCTTTAAGAAAACATCAAAGAGAAAAGATGTAAAGAGTGGCTTTAGAGCCGCCCAAGAGAAAGGTTCAAAAGGGCTTATTGCAAAGGACCCTTTGAAATGGATCATGGGACCATTGAATGGGGAGGCTGGGAAGGAAGGAGCCGGACTATTTCTCCTCCTGAGGCCTCCCGTACATTTGGGTGCTAGGAGGAAGGGCAATGGATGGGGGAAGAAGAGGGAGAATGGTCCAGGGATGTTCACACCTGTGCAGAAGCGAGGGTGCAGAACTGGACTGATCAAGAGGAGTGGACAGCCGTCCCTCTGTCCTTCTGTCCATTCCAGCCAGATACACCAGAAAGGAGCCGGGCCTGGCTACAGACCCTGGTCCCAGTCGGGGTTCTGAGGACTTGGGCAACGAGTTTGAACTCTTGAGTCTCCATCCTCTTGTCTGCAAAATGGAACTAGTATTTTGTGGTCTGTGTGTCTCAGAGGTTTTGGTGTGGATCAAATAGACACCATGTGTGAAAATGCTTTGCAGAATTTAAGATGTGTATAAAAATATCCTACCTTGCACGTAAGAATGGAGTTTCTGAGCTTGGCTTTGTATCACATTCACCCAGTGTGAGCTTTTATTTTTTATTATTATTATTTTTTAATATATTTCTTTATTGATTTCAGAGAGGAAGGGAGAAGGAGAGAGAGAAACATCAATGATGAGAGAGAATCATGGATCGGCTGCCTCCTGCACATCCCCTACTGGGGATCGAGCCTGCAACCCAGGCATGTGCCCTTGGCCGGAATCGAACCTGGAACCCTTCAGTCTGCCGGCTGATGCTCTATCCACTGAGCCAAGCCGGCTAGGGCCAGTGTGAGCTTTTAAAAATTACATCTGACCTCCTCAGGTTCCTCCCCAAAATCACAGGGAGTAGGGTCTAAAATCATTTAAAAATAAACCCGCAACCAAACAACAACAACAGAAAACCCAAAACAGAACTACAGAAATAAAAGAATATCAATAGAGCCTGGCCAGTGTGGCTCAGTGGTTGAACACTGACCTATGAACCAGGAGGTCATGGTTCCATTCCCAGTGGGGCACATGCTGCTGATCAGTGATTCTCTATCATTGATGTTTCTCTCTCTCCCTCTCCTTTCCTCTCTGAAATCAATAAAAATGTATTAAAAACAAAGAATATCAGTAGAAGTCCTTTGATGATGATGATGATGACGACGACGTATATAACAATCATGACAGAGAAGTAGTTCAAGGTTTTGGGCAGATTAAATGACATTCAGTAAAGCGCCATAGGTAACACGCCTTCCTAGGGACAGATCCTATTGATGCTAGAACCTTCTTTCATGAGACAGGAAGGCAAGGAAATAAACATATTGTAAGGGACGTCTCTGTGCCAGGAATGGCGGTGGGTCACTGGGCAATTTTCAAGCATTCAGGTGGGGCCATGAACTCCCAGGCCCCTGGATAAATGCGGGCTGGTCCCGAAGGTGGTCAGGCCCGGCCGGAACCGGGGCCCCGTCTTTCCTTCGGAGCGGAGCTGGAGTTGTTCATCAGGCTGTCTTCTCACCCCTCCAAGTCCAGCTGGTATGCGGCTACCTTGCAAGCGTTGCTCCTCTCTCCCCTGGGAGCAACACAGTGCTTCATGAATCAAGGAATTCTGTTAAAAACTTGGAAGAGGAGACACGGTGTCATGATCGAAGCTTCCGCAGCGCCACGGAGAAGAGGAAACAGAAGCGAGTGGTCTCTGTTTCAGCCGAAAGATCAATGCAGGTTCCACTTGCAGTGCCCTGCCAGGCACGCCATCGCAGCCTGCAAATCGGCTTCCACTCGACCCAAAGATCAGAGCGGCCTGGAAATGTGGGGGCTCACTGATCCCCTTAAGGATCACAGCTGACTGTTTTCAAAGGGAGCCGCAAAGAACTGCCTATTCATTTGCTCAGTCGGTCTGTGATAAGTTCCTATTAGGCAGCGCTCCAAAACCACTTCTTCCATTAGGATCGCACGGGCCACAGCAGGACATTTCAAAACGGAATTCGCCGAGAACATTTAGAAACAGGTTGCAAATGCACACGGATTATTTCCAGTTGCTTTAAGAAACCCAGGGGATTTTAACCTCGTTACTTCTTCTCCCCTTTTCATAAAGGAACTGCTGGTTGAAAGACATCCCTTGGTAAAAAAAATAAAAATAAAACCCACACCAAATTGCATGTTCTTCCCTGTGGTTGTGAAAGAGAATGCATAGGAGATGCGCCAGTTTTAAGAGTCAGATTTGCAGAGCTGGGAGCTCCGTGCGGGTGTGGAAATGAAAGAAGACTTCGATGCAGGCGATAGTGATTATATAATAAGCTCCAGGGTCTGGCCCTCTTTCTTTGTAACCTCACTTGGGTCCCTCAGAACTGTCAGTAAACATATTTAAACCCTGGTAATATGTCCTTTCTTGTAACGTATCCGTAGGTTAATAGCGTCTGAATGCTGTCTGGGTCACTCTGTTCACTTGGTGAGGTTCGTGGTCCAAGTCAATTTTCTCTCTGTTGGCTGCCCTTTCTAACTGCCAAGTACCTTCTGAATCTATTCTTGTTCCTCCAGTTCCTGCCACCAGTGCCTCAGGCACTCCTTTCTCACCTGGAGCATAGTGGCAGCCTCATTCCTGCTCCTTCTTGCCTATCTTGCCTTGAATCTTCGCTTCACGCCAGGTTTATTATTATGGGCTGAATGTTTGCATCCCTCACAATTCATATGTGGAAACCCCAAGCCCCAGTGTGTTGGCATTAGGAGGTGGGGCTTTGGGGAGGTGACTGGTCGTGAGGGTGGGGCCCTCCCGAATGGGATTCGTGCCCTTATCAGAGAGACCCTGCAGAGCTCCCCTGCCCGCTTTCTGCGGGTGATGATAAGGATTTGAAGGTTTCACTTCTTTTCTTTCTTTTTATTTCTGAACAACCAGAATCCATTCAGAGTCACTCAGGTGAAGAAACACCGGATGATAAAACTGGGTATCACAGCTCGGGCCAAGACCTGGTGCTTTACTGAATGTCATTTAATCTGCCCAGCAATCATACAGCATAAGTGCAAAGGCAGAGCAGAATGTCCCTTCTTGCAGGTGCTTAGAGAGCTGAGTGCTGATTGGGCCACGGTGCCAGCAGCTGGGTCACTGTGGGCTGAAAGTTACTAAGTTGGCAGTGTTCCTCTGCTTCTTCTAGGTGGCAGGAAGGGTAGGAGGGCCTGGCACCTTTTTGCCAAGGGAGGAGGCCTGCTTAGTCTTGCCTCTCTCTTGTATTCCTGTCCCTGGACCAGCCTGTGCTCTTGTAGTCATTCCATTTTCTTCATTCTCTCTCCTGCATGGGGTTGGCAGGGACCCTTCGGTGTGGCTTTGGGCTTAGGATCGCACAGTGGTTTTATTGGGCACAGAGTAAACATGCAATAAAACATGACTTCCCACATGTGGACTTGCCACAAATTCCATTTACCTGAAGCTGATGGCTACGTTCTTATATATCCTGGTCATTTAGAATATGTCTGTGTTTGTTCTTCTGATGAGAAAATCCATTACCGACAAGGTTCTTACGCTAAGGATCATACCCGAGTTCAAGTACTAGCCCAGAAGTTCATGGGATTTGAATTGGACACTGGCAGGGGGGTCCGGAGAGGGGCCTCAGAAGGTCATTTCCAATTCAGCACTGCTGTTGTGGTCTTTGGGTTTCTAAGCCTCCGCTTCCTCCTGTGGAAAATGGAAATGCAAACATCACCTACCTCATACATGGTTGGGGTGAACGGAGATTTTTATGCAAGTGCTCAGCACATTCCTTGATGCGTAGCTCAATAAACCGAGGTTAGTGGTTCTTATTGCTGTTATTATCATGGTTTTTAAAAGTCTGTGTGGTGATCGCACGTTTAGAGGCCGTCGTATTTCAGAGGTCAGCTGGCTGGAAAGACAGGTTGGAAAGACCGTCTAGATCAGTGGTTCTCAACCTTCCTAATGCCGCGACCCTTTAATACAGTTCCTCATGTTGTGGTGACCCCAAACCATAAAATTATTTTCGTTGCTACTTCATAACTGTAATTTTGCTCTGTTATGAATCGTCATGTAAATATCTGATATGCAGGATGTATTTTCATTGTTACAAATTGAATATCATTAAAGCATAGTGATGAATCACAAAAACAATATGTAATTATATATGTGTTTTCCGATGGTCTTAGGTGACCCCTGTGAAAGGGTCGTTTGACCCCCAAAGGGGTCTCGACCCACAGGTTGAGAACTGCTGGTCTAGAGAGATCGCACTGCTCTGGGAACCTGGGCATGGTGCAGGCTAGCACCTGGGAATGAAGACCCAAGCTCCCGACTTAATTACAAAGATGGTTTATTTGCAGTAATTGTGTAAGACAAAGGAAGAAACGAAAGTTTGGCTCCATGTGGTCTAGATCAGGGTCGAGATGGGCCGAGTTAGAGTGCAGGGCCATTTGCTACTATTGATTTATGTCTGGGGTGACGGTGTAGGAATCGCTTTTGCTTTTTGCTCCGACGGTTCCTGGAAGCCATGCTACTCAAGGGAGGTGGGACAGTTCAATACAAATCAAGATAATTGAGAGTTTTACACAGAGAGCCAGGCTATATAAAGCAGATTTCTTATGCTGGTTTCGATGTGGGAATTGCATCGGCTTATAATTGAATAAAAATGCCCATGGGAACATGATACACTGCCAATTTTCTAGCCTCTTTGGCAAATTCCCCGAATATTAAGAGAATTAGAAATTGGACTAAGTGGCTTACGTAAAGACTAATTCGCTTGTAAGGTTTTGCCCACTCCTGTCGAGCAGGCCTACTCTCCCAGGCCCCTCTGTGGCCCAAGCTCCTGGCAGAATTAGCTGGGTTCCTCCTGGGCTGTGTCAGGTAGGGAGGTAGGGTCACCTTTCACAGAGCTCCCTGACTCCCCCTAAAATTAGTGATGTGATTGCAAGACTGCAGTGGAGAGTAAGAGACACGAAGTCTAGTCAAAACACTGCAACTATATCAGTTTTCATCCATAAACGAAGGGCGTTGAGAGCCAGAGCAATGGTAACCGCCTGTCAGATTCGGATGGAATAGATGTCTTCTCATTCCATAACAAAGCACAGAGCTACCTGCATGTGATTTCAAGGGCCCCCAGAGTACAGGCTGAGAACTTGGGGTTCAATTACTGCCAGAATTTAACACACTTGCTGAGCTCCTGAGAGAGGAACATCAGCCCACAGTGTCAGAAACATTTGCCTCCAAGTTCAAGTCCCACCTCTACCATTTCCTAGCTGTGTTATTTTTTTGGGGGGGGCCTCTCTATGATTGTTTAGGCCCCCTGACCCTGGCCTGAATTCCCATATGACAACTCCTGGTCAAGCTCAGTAGTGGCTCTGCCTTTAGACCAGTGGTTCTCAACCTTCCTCAGGCCGCGACCCTTTAATACAGTTCCTCATGTTATGGGGACCCCCAATTTCATTGTTACAAATTGAACATAATTAAAGCATAGTGATGAATCCCAAAAACAATATGTAATTATGTATGTGTTTTCCGATGGTCTTAGGCGACCCCTGTGAAAGGGTCGTTCGACCCCCAAAGGGGTCTCGGCCCACAGGTTGAGAACCGCTGCTTTAGAGGGATCTGTGCTGTCCACTTCTCCACGGCCTCCCGCTCAGCCATCCCCTTCCTGTTGTTACCTGGCCCCTGGGGACATTTGGAGGGCATTCTGCCCACGTGAGCAGGACGTGCTGCAGTCCCTGGCATGTTATCATGTGCCCCCTGGTGTGCAGCCCGGACCAGAGAGGCCTGGCGGCCTGTGCTCTCTGTCCCTCCCGCGGAGGTGAGCCAGCCCACATGCCAGCAGCTTCCACAGCTGGACAGGAGGGGACCTGTCTAGATGGAGGTTTCGGACTCCCTGTGCCCAGGGAAATGCAAATCCAGCGTTTCACTTGGAGCTGGAGGCGTGCCTAGGGTTGAGCACCTTCCATTCGGGCTCTGAGGGGAGGCATTGTCTGTCGAAAACCTGAAACTAATTGAAGCATAATAATCTCTATTTTGTAAAATTGCTGCTATTTTTAGATGATCCCTTGTTCTATGTAGTCAACTCTGTTATTTTCAGTTGGTCCCTTATTCTGTAAATTAATGTTGCTTTTTAGCTTGATTGAATAATAGGGAAGATAAACTTAACTGTCTGACCTTGCAGGCTAGCCATCTAACATAAGGGGCTGATACTACTCCCATACTCTCATGCCAGGGTGTTTATTAGTTATGTGCTCAAGGTTACAAGCTGCCTGCAAAAATAACTTACACAGAGCTCTTTGTAAAGTCTGCAGAAGGTCCGGAAAAACCCTTATTTGGGAGACAAAGGGCTGGAAAGATATAAGGAGGGGAAACTTCCTCCATATTTTGCTCAGAATTTGAGAAGCAGTATTCCTCTGAGTCCGCTGGCGTAATAAAGACTCCTAATTACTTGGCTTATTAAAGCGTCTTATATTTAGCTCGCTGATTTACATTATAACATAATGAAGCCACTACCAGTCTGCCTGTGGCTTCTCACCATCAGTGATTAAACAAACAAACAAACCAACAAACGACTCCACCAAAAGAAGAAGAACTAGTTGTGTCTAACTTGTAAACAATTGCTGTGGTTGCTGCTGAGTTTGCATAATGTGCACACTTAGAAAAGGTACTGGTTTTCCTTTGCTAAACATTGTAATTCCCAGGCAGGCTTGTGGGAAGGGCTCACAGTTACACAGCCGACGCTCCCACACGAGTGCCCTGGGCCTGGGTGGCCCCTCTGTCCCCAGCCGCCTGTGGTACTGCATCTTCCTGCGTCAAAACAGTAGCTTCTTCTTTACTCTCCTGGGCTTGTTTAGCTGTGGCAAAACATTTGGGTAATTTCGATCGGGCCAAACGGCCATCCAATATTGACGATTTTGAAGTAAAATACTTGGGTGTATTCACAGCACACAGACAACACCATTTGGCTTCTTCTCTTCTCCTGCCTTTTAAGATCATTTTTTAAAAATATATATTTTATTGATTTTTTACAGAGAGGAAGGGAGAGGGATAGAGAGTTAGAAACATCGATAAGAGAGACACATCGACCAGCTGCCTCCTGCACACCTCCTACTGGGGATGTGCCCGCAACCAAGGTACATGCCCTTGACCGGAATCGAACCTGGGACCCTTGAGTCCGCAGGCCGACGCTCTATCCACTGAGCCAAACCGGTTTCGGCAAGATCATTTTTTAAAAAATTGAATGACAAGTGCATTTTATCACTTTAGTGATGTCAGCTAAGGTCACCCCCGTGGGACTTTTTTGGGAGAAAAAAAACCCCTTCACTTGGAGGGGCCCTAGTCTGTGGGATGAGTCAGGGAAACCGCGGGCTTTCGGGGGAAATGCTGCTCCTCTGTTTGTAATTATAATTCCACTCAGTGCGGACAGGCAGGCGGAGGACCACAGCAAAGGGCCCCAATTAGAAAATGACATGTCGGATGAAAATTCCCCCAAACAGAGGCCTTCCGCAGTGACTGGACTTCCTCCCACTCTTCACTCTCTCAGGAAAACAACTGACTGGACAGAATGTGGGAAAAGACAGCGAAAGGCTCGGTTTGCTTTGCAGAAGCCCATCCAGGGACCACTTCTGTGCGCCCTACTTCTTATGGCCAAGGACACGTGTGTACCCCGAATGAACAACCTCTATCCCAGGCTGGATGCTTCTTCTTTTTAAAATGTATATTTTTTATTGATTCCAGAGAGGAAGGGAGAGGGAGAGAGAGATAGAAACAGCAATGATGAGAATCATTGATCGGCTGCCTCCTGCATGCTCCCTACTGGGAGGTCAAGCCCACACCCCAGGCATGTGCCCTTGACCAGAATGGAACCTGGGACCCGTCAGTCTGCAGGCTGATGCTCTATCCACTGAGCCAAACTGGCTAGGGCCCAGGCTGGCTTCTTCAGTGGTGCTTAAAGAATGACATTTTTGTTGTTAATTCTCACCTGAGGATATTTTTCCATTGATTTTTAGAGAGAGTGGAAGGGAGGGGGAGAGAGAGAGAGGGAAACATTGATGTGAGAGAGACACATTGATTGGTTGCCTCCAATCATGCCCGGACCGGGGCTGGGGACCGAGCCTGCAATCAAGGTACGTGCCCTTAACCGGAATCGAACCCAGGACCCTTCAGTCCATGGGCCAACGTTCTATCCATTGAGCCAAACTGGCCAGGACAAGAATGAAATTTTTTGTGTGTGTTCCCTTGGGGAACTGGGAGGGTCAATGGAGGTGGGTGTGAAGAAACCTTAAAAAAAATTATTTTTTTCCTCTTTGCCCACAGCAAGCAAGGAGATAAAAATCTGGTTCCTGTCTATTTTTATTATGAAAATCACCCTCCTTAGCCCCCTGATATTAGAATTCAAGTTGGATTTTTGAGATCAGCTGAGAGTGACAATACTAGTTATAACTCAGGCTCCAGGCAGGCTATAATCCCAGGTTTCATTAAGATGCCAAAACGAATGTATGCTGCACTACAGCGTTACCCCCGTGGCAGAGGCAGGAGGGATGTGACGGGGAGGGAGCCCGGGAGCCTCTGGGGAACCGGTGATTTTGTGTCTTGATCTTGGGGCTGTGACACAGGTGTGCTCTGTGAAAGCCCATGAGCTGTAGGCTGTGACAGGTACCTTTGTCTATATGTATGTCATATGAAGCATTGAAAATGTGCAGTCCTGTGCGATGATAAACACTTTCAGTTTCCCCCAAATTTAAGACTTCTCCCCTGACTCTAGTGAGGCCCTATTACAGTTGGGTCTTTTGCCTTTTGGAAAGGAAGTGTGTGTGTGAGTATGTGTATGAGTGAGTGTGTATGTGAGTGAGTGTGTGTGAGTGAATATGTATGTGTATGTGAGTGTGAGTGTGTGTGTGTGAGTGAGTGAGTGAGTGTGTGTGTGTGTGTATGTGTGTGAGTGTGTATGAGTGAGTGTGTGTGTGAGTGAATATATGTGTGTGTGAGTGTGTGTGTGTGTATGAGTGAGTGTGTGTGTGAGTGAATATATGTGTGTGTGCGAGTGTGAGTGAGTGTGTGTGTGCGTGTGTGACTGTGAGTGAGTGTGTGAGTGTGTGTGTGAGTGTGTGTGTATGAGTGTGTGCATGTGTGACTGTGTGAGTGTGACTGTGTGAGTGTGTGAGTGTGTGTGTGAGTGTGAGTGTGTGTGTGAGTGTGTGTGTGGTGGGGCATATGACAAGCTCTCTAAAGCTTCTCTTGAGAGACTTTGAGGGTTGGGTGATATTTCTAGCACGGCCTTCTCCAGAGACAGGGTCCTGGAAATGTACAAATGTTAGTGAGTGACGTTTTTGATATTTTTATATCTGATATTTACGTCTGGATACTTCAGTTAGAGCTTCCAGTTTGCCCTGGCTGGGTGGCTCAGTTGGTTGGAACCTTGTCTGTACACCAAAAGGTTGCAGCTTCGATTCCCAGTCAGGGCACATATCTAGGTTGCAGGTTCGATGCTCGGTCTGGGTGTGTATGGGAGGCAACTAATTGATATCTCTCTCTCTCTCTCTCTCTCTCTCTTCCTCTCTCTAAAATCAATAAAAACATATCCTTGGGTGAAGATTTTTAAAAAAAACGACTTCCAATTTAACATCGTGTTACACTACAATGTTTGAAGAGTGCTTTCGAGTTTCCCGGGAAGGGGTCTTTCCCCACACGCATACGTTCCTCAGGAGGTCCTGGGCCACCTGGTGTTTTTTCCTCTGTAGGGTTCCTATGGGGCCCATCAGAGACTTTGAATTCTCCACGGGGTCCATGGGCGAGAGAAATTCCGGATGCTCTTCCCCAGCTTCCGGAGGACCCCAGAATGCTGCTCTTACCACTGGTGGCACCCCAGTTGGCATCCCCCACACTGCGTTCCATTTCTCTGGTTAGAGATGAAGTTATGAACCAGGCTGTGTCTCCAGGTACCAGGGGGCTTGTTGGGGACTGTGATCCGGGGACTTCTGCCTTCAGGTCCCAGCTCACCCCCCAGCAAACTCCCCTAGTCCTTAGTTCCCTCAGCTGAAAACGAGGGAGTTCCATGCAATCCCCGAGGTCCCTCCAACTACTAATCTGATGTTAATGACCTTGGACTCAATGGTTAGACCGAGCCAACCTGTCCGTTTGGAAAAAACGGTTTGCACCACGTCCATCTTCAGACGCGACCTCAGTCTGTTTGTCCAGAACTTGTCATGAGAGCGTGATGGTGTCAGTGGGGGGCAGGCCGGTGTACAGATGTCACCCTGGGTGGTGGGTCTGTGAGCCTTCTTTTAGACGCCCTGGGACAGTCTTGGAGAAAAAATAGTTTAGCAGCAACCCAGGTCTGACAAGTCAGGCCCCTTTGCAAATAGCAACCCCGTGGGTTCCTATAAACAGATGGGAGGCAGTTTCTATTTTAATGGAATCACCCACTTGGCAACTGAACAACAATCATAAACTGCTTGTTGCTGGCTTCTGTCTCGATAAAAAAAAAAAAAAAGTGCTCCCAAAGGCTTCTGAGCCTTTTGTTTATTAAGAAACTTGATAAATATAGTTCAGTAAGTGTGGTCCCTCTCGAATTTATAGCCAGCCTTCTAACCTCGCTGGGAGGCGTCACACTGTCAAAAGCTATGTCTCGATTTTGCTTTGATTGGAGAAACCCGCTCCCCCCTCCCCCCTCCCCAAGATGGGAAGCCCAGGGTTTCCTGACCGTCTCCTTGGTCTGGGGTGGCAACAGGCCCAACCCCCCTCCCGCCCCTCCTGTGGCTGCTCCTGGCCTTCCCGGGGCGGCCCAGGCCTCTGCTCATGTGTGTAACCTTTTCAGAGAGGCCTGTTGACAGGTTTGAAAATAAAGCAGGCAATGTAAAGAACAACACGCAGGTCAGAGAGCCATGAAAATCACCCAGTCTGGCTCTACCGGGGGTGGATTAGTGAGGATCAGCTGTCCAGCGAGGCTGCTGCTCGCGGAGCGGGGGGCAGGTGAGAGCATTCTCCGCCTCGGCTGCCCGGCTGCTGCTCTGGGCCATTTCTGTCCCGTCGCAGACACCCCTGAGCCGTCCCAGAATGCCTCCCAATTGCCCAGATGGCTTGTGACCTGGTGCTTGGAGAGAACCTTACCCTGGGGCCTGGTCATTGTCCTGGCCCAGTGAGCAGCGCGCCCTGGGGCCGGATGGGAGTGTGAGAGGGGCGGGCTGTGGTGAGACCCCCCGGGGTGCACATCCCAGGACCAGGCTGGCGCTGCCCAGGGTCAGGTCATGCACTTCTAGATATTGGGAGAAAGACTAAAAATGTGATGTCAGTGCAATCGCCAGGGGTTCTAAGGGTCACAGGAGATGACAATACTCCACCTCCGGAGGGGGGACAGTGTGTCTGCTTCTCACTTTCCTCCTCCTTTCTGCTCTTGGTTCACAGTGGCGTGCAAAATAATTATTCTTCCTCCCAAAGTCCATGGGATGGGGACTTGCATTTCTTTGTGCAACTGCGTCAAAATCTCTCTGGAAAACAAAAGGAATAGACTGTGAAAGGCCTTGGGTCCCAGTGTGTGCTCTGCCAAGAGCCCAGGTGGTGATGGGAACAGTGAGATTCCTCCTGGCGACAGGTACCTTGTAGATCACTTAGAGCAGCGGTTCTCAACCTTCTGGCCCTTTAAATACAGTTTCTCATGTTGTGACCCAACCATAAAATTATTTTCGTTGCTACTTCATCACTGTCATGTTGCTACTGTGATGAATCGTCATGTAAATATCTGATCTGCAGGATGGTCTTAGGCGACCCCTGTGAAAGGGTCATTCGACCGCCAAAGGGGTCGTGACCCACAGGTTGAGAACCGCTGACTTAGAGTGCGTACCCACGGTGTGCTGATCCTTTCAGAATGGCCGGCCTGCGAGTTGTCATCCCTCAGCCCCATTCTTGCCCCGATGCCGGAGAAGGTGGCTGCCAGGCCCAGAATGAACAAGTCCCCTCTGGACTGGGCATTGGCCTTCGAGGGGTGACACACCTGAGCCGGGGGCCTCTGGGCTGCTCCTCAGGCAGACATTTTCCGGACACACTTCTTGCCCTAACCAGAGGGAGTGATCCCACTCACCCCAAGGTCAAGCATTGCCTGGTGACCTTGAAAAACGGATGGTACCAGAGAGTTTGAAAACGGATTCCCCTCGGGAAGGCAAGGCCGGGGGTTCTCTGAGTAGTCACCAGGCACTTCCTGTGGTTAGAGAACCTGTGAAGTGGGTGGAGAGATGGAATGTATGTTGATGAGAATCTAGATAACATCACAGGTGAATGCAAAGACGGACTCCGTGAGGCTGCCTGAGAGCCTGTTTCCCTCTCCTCATACACTCTCTGACTCAGTCAAACTGGGATGCGAGCTATTCCTTTATTCGTCCTTCGCATTCCCCTCTTGGTTCAAACTGCTCCCTCTTCCAGAATGTTCTTCTCCCAATACTGTTAACAGCCAGCATTTCTTTTTTCCTTTTTTTTTTCCCCTTTTTGGCCAGCATTTCTTGAGCAATTACTTTGTGACAATGTGCTAAAGACATGCGCGCCCTGTTAACCAGCTCATGTAATCCTCACGACACGTTACGGGGCAGGTGCTATTGTGACCTTCACCCTACAGCTGCCAATCCAAGGTCTCAGTCCTAAGGAACCTGTTCAAGGTTACACCAGCAGTTTGGGGCAGAGCTGGGCTCCATCTTCAGCAGCCTGTGTCCTGGACCCCTACGTGGGCCAGTAGAGAGGGTGCTACTGTCCTAGAGATCCTTCAAGGACCAGCTTGAGTTCATGAGACTTTTCTTTTTTTTATATATATATTTTATTGATTTTTTAAGAGAGGAAGAGAGAGGGATAGAGAGTTAGAAACATCGATGAGAGAGAAACATCAATCAGCTGCCTCCTGCACACTCCCCACTGGGTATGTGCCTGCACCCAAGGTACATGCCCTTGACCGGAATCGAACCTGGGACCCTTGAGTCCTCAGGCCGACGCTCTATCCGCTGAGCCAAACCGGTCAGGGCCATGAGACTTTTCTTGTCCCAGGATTCAGTGCTCCTTAGCTGGTGGCCCTAGAGACCAGGCTGGTGCCCCAAGTTCAACACCACCCTGAGCCAGAGTCGTCGGTGGCCCCGTGTGCACTTTGTCAGGGTCTGACATCGCCTCGTCGCATGTCCCCTGTGTGGCCTTAATGCTTAACAAGTGTCCCTACTAGTATACTAGACGACATTTTACTTTACCCATACGACATCACTTTTCAATGAGGAACCGCACTCAGGACGATGAATAACTTGCCCTAAGTCACAGAGGTAGACGGGCGGAGTAAAGATCCAGCTGCCAATTGGTCAGATCCCCATGCCCTTCCGCCGTATGACCTTGGCTTTTAAGCACGGGGACGGAAGGCTGTGTCAGAGGCAGATGAGATCTTGGAGGTGAACTTCTCATCCACGGGTCTTTCAGGGGGACCACCGACTCTTCGTGACACCAAAGGTTCTGAAACGAAAGCATCACTGGTGGGAATAACTCCAGCCCAGAAGAAGCTAATCGAGCCCAAGAGCCCCCAAAGCCAGTCTAGTAGCTGCTCTTGAAAAAGAAAAATCTAGCAATCCCCCCATTGCTCCTAAAACGATATCAAATACATGAGACGTCATGTGTAATCAGAGTACGCGAGCAGTTGTGTCACTCCGCACAATTAAAACTGGGTTCTGCTATTCCTGGGAAATGTATTTTTAGTTTAAGCTGGGGTTGTAATGAGATCTCTCAAAATAACACTGTGAAAGGTGAGGCTGAGTGTAGGGGCCGAGTTTACCCCGGTGCCGAGGCAATAAACCATTATTCATGGTCCATTTAAAGCCGTGCAGCCCTGGGCCAACTTTTTTTTTTTGCTTGAACAGAAGTTTGGTTCATCCTATTTGGACTTAACTCGGTTCCATCTAAATGGTGGTGGTCTGAGTGAGAAGAACGTAGAACAGGCCATTAGAGGATCTTATAGCTGCTGCAACACCCCAGGCCGGGTGTCTCTGAGGGGTTCTGGTTACACTGAGATGAGAGACTTGGCTCTCACGTTGTTGAGACCACCCCACAGCCCGGCCAGCTCTCTGCCCTGCAACGTGCTGCGTCTCTCAGAACCCTGCTCCCCAAGCTTTGGCTGGAACCCTAACAGATCATCTCCTGGCTTGGCAGTGGGAGGGCTCCGGCCTGCCTATAACCTCAGACACAAAGTATGGCACCCAATCGCAGGCAGAAATCGTGATATGAGACTCAACAGATGTGAGAAACTTCAAGATTTTAATAATTTAGGGCTTTGGAGGGGATATAGATTTCCTGGACAGAAAAGCACTGTATTAAGTGTACTACCCACAAGTACTTTGAACACACACACACACACACACACACACACACACACACACACACGTTCACACCAACCAAAACACATCCACATGTGTGCCCGTTGCCAGGGCTCCTGCTTCCACACTTAAGGTAGCAGACCTGACATGGAGAGCAGATGGTGCTGATCAAATTTCTTATCTCACCCTCGTCATCCAAACACATCCTTTCTCCCGTCCTTGGGGCTGTGCTAACGAAGCTGAAGTTACGGGCTGGATTCTGTTGATGACCCAGTTGACTTCATTCTCTTTCATGGTCGTTAATGTTGTTTGCTTGCTTGTTTATCTTTAAAAATATATATATATATTCAACTTCCACCAAAGACAGATTGGGGGCAAGGTCATCAATTTCACCCTATCCACGGGCTCCCAAATATCTTGCCATAGATATTGTACATGTACATAAACTTGGTTTAATACAAGCCAGTCTACGACTGGGAAAATTGCCCATAGCTGAGTCTTTATGATTGATGCTAGCATGGTTATTAAAGAGAGGTTAGCCCCATGGGGACGAAACCAACCCCAATTCTGTATATGCAATCTTCACCAAGTGACCTTCGGTATGTGCAGGGCATATGACCACGCTTATAGTGTCTTCTCCAGAGGCAAGCAAGAGCCATTTTTAATTTTAGTTAGAACTTGACTACATTGAGGACATTATTGTTTTTCTGTGCTAAGATGCTTGGATAATGCTTCCAGGGCTGATGCGACCCACCACAGATTTGCAAATGTGTGACCATCTGATCTACCCCTTATTCGTGGGCTGTCTTCCCTGCCCTTCCTGGTCAGAGAAGCCACCCCCTAGTCCTAGAGGCCTGGATTTGAAAGGCAGCAGGGCACGTTTGGATTGTCATGTCCAAAAGCACCGTTTTTATAGTGGATATCAAAACCCAGGTTGGAGAAATGACTTGTTCAGCATCACTGGGCATAAGCTTGGATTTGGAGTTAAAGGCACAGCTAACCTTCCCTGAAACCTTTTTGCTGTTCAGGTCCATAGAGTGAGACTCACCTTACATAGATTTTCAAGCAGTTTATCTTTTATCCAGACTGGTTTCCTTTTTGAATTCCCTTCCTATGTAGGCAGCTACTAGCACCTACTTTCCCCAAGACCTGTGTGCCTGTGTGTGTGTGTGTGTGTGTGTGTGTGCCTGTGTGTGTGTATAGTATCCTTTCCAAGGAATTCATAAATGACTCAGTTCCGCTTCTCTGGGTTGATCAAGAAGAATTTTTTTTAGCAACTAATGCTTGATGTTCCTAACTATCAGTTCTTCTTTTACCCAAAGTCAAATTAAACAAGACATATCCTTATTAGTAATAATAGAGACCAGAGCAATAATGTTAATCACCATTAGGATGGGAGAGGAGAAATCTGTCCTCTCTTTACACCCAATCCAAATGGCAACTGAAGCAGAGTTCATATCAAGGCTAGCTCGACCCTAAATTCCTTGGTGGGGAGAACTTATTCCCACTAACCTCCCAACGCCCCTGACAGTTAAGCTGTGTTTACTGGTCGTCCGCAGTGTAATTTGGGAGATCTCTGTCAACTAGACACATTTTAAAAATAATGTAATGTCAGAGAAAATCAGGGGTTGGAAGCAGCTGGAAGAAGTACAGAGAGGAGCCCACCGATGAGAAACAGGCCCGTTTTGACCACAGAAACATACATCTTTCGTCCTAGAGCTGAAAGGGGCACGAATGTTTCCATTAGACCTTCCCTTGGCTTTGGAGGGAATCATACTCAAGCCAACCTGAGCAAAATCCATCCTGATGTTCTGGCTCAAAGGCCAGTAAACATTGTCTATGAAGGGCCAAATAGTCAATATTTTAGGCTCTTCTGGCCATATGGTCTCTTGTCACAACTACTGAACTCTGTCCTTGTAATGTGAAAGCAGCCATAGACAATATGTAAATGGAAGCGTGGCTGCGCTCCAATGAAGATTCATTTATGACCACAGGATCTCACGCACGGGCGGTCATATTCAGTGCTCTGTTTTCAGTCACTTCTCTCGGATGTTTTTAGCTTTTATGGCTGGATAGTCTTCACTATGTCTAGTTTGACTAGACATAGTTTGTATCACAGTCCCTTGGCTGTGATACAAACCCTTCTACCCTCTGGGGACATGCAGGGCATCTGTTTGGTACATCCTTTCATTTGGAAGGACTAACTCTGCCACGGGGAAAATGATAACAGATTAGTTTGGCTTGGGGCTCAGAATCAGAGGCTATGCATTCATCGAAGCAGCAATATGTCAACTAAATAAAACAAAGGGATAGAACCGGAGTGATTGAAGATCAGTCTTCAATAAAAAGTCCCAAATCCCTTAATGATCATAAGCCATTAACTCTTCTATAACTTCCTGCGTTTCCCAGGACTAGATGTGTGATGAGAAGAACAGGAAGTTGGGAGGCCACGTTTAAGGGAGGAAGTGTGAGGTGTGGCTATGGACACGCCTGCCAGGCGAATACCGCTCTTGTGCTCTATTGACATCATGAAATAGGAATGAAGCTGCACTTTTAACTCCCGATCTGTTCCTCTCGGAGTCCTGGGTTTTCCAGGAGTTCACAGAGCAACGAACAAGACAAACCTGTTCTGAGGCCAGAGGGTTCATACTGAGCATATTTTCTCTCCAGTGTCAGAAATGTCTCATCGTACACGTTGATCCTGCAAAGTTCAAGTGGCAGAACATTTACATCAGCAAGTCCCCTCGAGCATTCCACCCCTTTCCTTTAGGGGGGGCTGGGTGTCCCGCACGTGCAATTCTTCAGAGGGGAGACTGGAGTTCTGGCAAAACTCCAAAAATACTACCCACCTTCTGTTTGACCAAGTCAGGGCAAAGCCCATTTCTCTTTTTGCTTCTTTCCTTTTTCTCACCTTTAGAATGACACCACTTGGATCGATGACCTCATGAGCACACTGTCTAGATCAGTGGTTCTCAACCTTCTGGCCCTTTGAATACAGTTCCTCATGTTGTGACCCCCAACCATAAAATCATTTTCGTTGCTACTTCATAACTGTAATTCCGCTACTGCTATGAATCGTCATGTCAATATCTGATATGCAGGATGGTCTTAGGCGACCCCTGTGAAAGGGTCGTTCGACCCCCAAAGGGGTCGCGACCCACAGGTTGAGAACCGCTGGTCTAGATGGAGACACAGGGCTCTGCTTTTTGTTGCCTTTTTTAACACAGTGTATTTAGAATCCTACAACGTCAGTGTCGGAGGAATTCCGAGAAATCGGTTGGTCTGCTGGTTTGCAAATGGAGTCCCAGTTGGGTTCTTCAAGTTTTATCTCTTCCCATATACTTGTGTTCTGGTCATATTTACTTAAACATTGGTTTGGAACCTCAGATTTCATTATTGCCCTCACATTTAAGATGCTTAAGCAGAGGTTCAGAGTGAGAGATGGATTTGCACGAAGTCACATAGTTTGAGGGGAGCCTCCAAGGTGGGGTTTCAGGCTACTTAGAGGGGGGTTGTCTGACACCCCACATTGTCCATTTCAGATGTTCCTCTTCTCCTCCTGCTCCCCAGGTGTTAACTTACACCGTCAGTGGAAAGATATTTCTTATCTTATCTTGGTCAGATGTTTAATTACTTGTGCCTTCTGGCAGTTTACATAATCGAATTAAATACTTTTCTTCGAGAATGATTACACGTCAGATTAAAAGAATCCCTTTCTTAAAGTCATGGGTGTATTTTATATTCTGAGAACGAACAGAAGGCATTCATACAATTTTGAATTATTAACCAAGTCACGCCCCCCCCCCCCCCCCCCAGAAGTCTGGTTTGTCACTGGCGTGGACATGGACAATGTGAAAATGGCACAGTAGGTGGCTCTCTTGAGCAGAAAGAAATGAAACAACGGATTCAATGTGCTTCCGCAACTCCTGGGTCCAGGGAGACACTTGTGTGGCTGTGGGACCGAATATATAATTGACTCACTGGGATTCCCAAAATAAGTAAAAGAATAAATAGAAAAAGAGCTTTCGAAGAAAGTCAGTAAGGTATCAAATAGTTATTTCCACAAAGACCCTTGTTTTATTGGTAATTTTTTCCCGAAATTATCAAGACATTGATCATTCTGAAGCGATGTAACTTTTTTCAGATCATAGAAAATCATGGACAGCTATTCAGATCACTTGTTCTGCTAGCCTAACCTTGATATCAATACCGAAGGAGGTAAAACATAATGGAGATGTTCAATGTGTTTCTCAGCTACCTATGTGAAATTTATTGGGAATATTTGCCAAAATTTCAGGTTCCTGGGCCCCAGTCCTCACCATTGGATCAGAATCATTAGGGATGGGCCCCAAGAATGTAGTTTTAAAATCTTATCCTATATAATAAAAGTCTAATATGTTAAGTGTCTGACCGTTCAACCGTTTGACCAGTCGCTATGATGTGCACTGACCACTAGGAGGCAGATGCTCCAACCGGTAGGTTAGCTTGCTGCTGGGGTCTGGCCGATTGGGACTGGGTGAGACAGGCCAGACATACCCTGGAGCCCTCCCGCGGTCCCTCCCTGGCCCGAGCTTGCAACAGTAGGGCCCCTTAGCCTGGTCTGCATCCTCTCGCAATCCGGGACCCTTTGGGGGATGTTGGAGAGCTGGTTTCTGTTGGTGGACATATTGGTTGTTTTGGTGTAGTTTGGCACTTTCTATGTATGTTTTGTGAATACCTCTAGAGCAGTGGTTCTCAACCTGGGGGTCGAGACCTCTTTGGGGGTCCAACGACCCTTTCACAGGGGTCGCCTAAATACATCCTGCATATCAGATATTTACATGACGATTCATAACAGTAGCAACATTACAGTGATGAAGTAGCAACGGAAATAATTTTATGGTTGGGGGTCACCACAACATGAGGAACTGTATTAAAGGGTCGCGGCATTAGGAAGGTTGAGAACCGCTGCTCTAGAGGGTAAATTCTGATCAGCAGAATTGCTGGATCAAATATACATGGATTTTCAATTTGATGAGTATGGCCAAATCCTTCTCTAGAAACAATAAGGAACACGAGTGCCCGTGTTCCATATCCTTGCTAGGACTGGGTGGATCATCACGTGTTTGGAGTTTTACTATATGAATAGGCTTAAAATAATATCCATTACAGGTCTGTATTGTTTTTCTGTAATTATGAAAGAGGCTGGGCATTGTTTCAAATTTTATCCATTTATAGTTTTTTCTCTGTAAACTCTGTTTGTAATAATTGTTCACTTTACTACTTGACTTCTTCTCTTTTTGCAATTGATTGCCTGGACACTTTGTGAAATGTGAAATTGATATGTCACTTTGCTGTTTTTAACAAATCTCTCTCTGTCCTTTGGCTATGGAGCATTTTGTTCTGTTAGAGAATTAACAGTATCTCAATAATCAAATTTATCTTTCTCTTCTGTTCCGGCTTCTTTCTGGGTTGTGTGATCATACACTGTTAAATTATTTCCCAGGTGGCCCTAGCTGGTTTAAGTTGGTGGATAGAGCGTCGGCCTGTGGACTGAAGAGTCCTGGGTTTGATTCTGGTCAAGGACACACGCCCGGGTTGTGGGCCCAGTCCCCAGTGTGGGGCGTGGTGGAAGCAGCCAATCAATGATTTTCTCTCATTGTTGATGTTTCTATCTCGCCCTCTCCCTTCCCCTCTGAGATTATATATATATATATATATATATATATATATATATATATATATATATATATATATATATATATATATATATATAAATAAATATTTTTCCAGGTGATACTTCTGCTCTCTCCCATTTGAGAATGTTTACTGATCTCAATGATCAACATGCACCTGAAAATCCATATTCCTGTCAAGAATCAATGCAGTTCACCCACTACAATTGAAATAGAATCTATCCTAAAACCCAAGAATGGTTTAATAGTAGGAAATCTATTAATAAATGACATCACAGCAATATCTCAAAAGGGACAAGCATATGGGTAATTTCAACAGATGTAAAAAATATGCGATACAATGCAGCATATTCCTTACAGATGAAAGAGAAACTCTTAGAAAACTAAGAACATAATATTTCTGTAGATGATTAAGTGTCATAAAATATTAGCCAACGTAACGCTTAATGGTGAAGCACGAGGGACAATTCCAATTAAACTTGGGAACCTGACCAGAATTCCTGCAGCTGCCATCATTACCTCAAATTGTGGTGAGCATCCGGTCCAGTGTAGTGTGGCAGAAAATGAGAAAGAGGGCATGGACACCTGGTGAGAACAAAACCGTCATTATTTGCAGATGGCATAAATCAGTACAGGGAAAATACAAAGAAATTAAAATTACTGAAAATTTCTTAGAATTAATGTAATTACAGAAAAGGAATGTCTTCGTTCACGTGGACTGCTAGGAAAAAATGCCATGGGATGAGTGGCTTAAACTATAAACATTTATTTCTCTCAGTTCTGGAGACTGAGAGGTCCAAGATCAAGGTGTTGGCAGATTCATTGACAGGTGAGGGCTCGCTTCCTGGTTTGTAGACAGCTGTCTTCTTCCTTTGACCTCCAGTGGTGGAAAGGGGCGAGTGATCTCTCTGGGGTCCCTTTCGTAAGGGGACGAATGCCATTCACAAGGGCTGTACCCTCACGACCTAGTCACTCCCCCAGGCCCCACCTCTAAATGCTATCACCTTGGGGGTTAGGTTTTAACTTATGAATTTGGGGGAGGGGGATACACAGTTTTCGGTGTATGGCAGAGAGGCAATAGAAAGTAAAGCTATGAAAATACAATTTTTCTTATAAACAATTAGGAAAAATCACTGGAATTTTTTTTTAGTTTCTTTAAGACTTAACAACCAAAAGCTAAGTCATTACAATAACCTTCCAAAATATGTGTGGAGCTTATTTAAAGAAATTTTAAAACCCAGCTGAAGATATATAAGTGAACATGAATAAAGGGATAGGCTAATCATGTTCTTAGATGGGATGGTCAAGTACTTTAAAGGTATTACTTCTTTTCAGATTTTTTTATGCTTAATATTGTTTCCAATTTGGGGAGGGGTATTTGGTAAATGATTCTGAAGTTCGACTCAGAGAGTAAAATGGGTAGGAATAACATAAGTTATTTTGCAAAAGAATAGCGGTGCGGAGGGAGAGAGATCTTAATTTGTTAGATTTCAAAATGCTTAATGATGATATTGCGATCAAAACGACACGTGTATCGAGGTAAGTTTCAAAATACACTCAGGATGGGTCCACAGTGCCCTATCGGAAACTTTTGGGGTGAGCTGTGTTTTGGAATTTAGAATTTGGTTTCTAGAAAGGTAATTTGGTTCTATCCTAAATAATACTTAATAGTTCCCATGGCGTCTGGACCAGTATGTCATAGTCCAATACAGTGATATGTCTGTATTAAACTGCGTAGGATACATTGAACCATAAACTGCCTGCTACAGATTTAGGTCATGTTGTGCTCTCAAGTGAATGTTGGCACCAAACTCATGAAGAAGAGCTCTCGGTGTTGAGAACTTCTGGAACCGTGGCTTGCAGACGGTGTGCCTGCCTGTATGTATGTCTAGGCCAGTGATGGCGAACCTTTGGAGCTCGGTGTGTCAGCATTTTGAAAAACCCTAACTTAACTCTGGTGCCGTGTCATAGTAAAACAAAGATTTATATTTTTGATATTTATTTTATATATAAAAATGCCATTTAACAGAAAAATCAACCAAAAAAATGAGTTCGCGTGTCACCTCTGACACACGTGTCATAGGTTTGCCATCATTGGTCTAGGCCAGGGGTGGGCAAACTTTTTGATTCGAGGGCCACAATGGGTTCTTAAACTGGACCGGAGGGCCGGAACAAAAGCATGGATGGAGTGTTTGTGTGAACTAATATAAATTCAAAGTAAACATCATTACATAAAAGGATACGGTCTTTTTTTTTTTAGTTTTATTCATTTCAAATGGGCCGGATCCGGCCCGCGGGCCGTAGTTTGCCCACGGCTGGTCTAGGCTGTGTTCCCAGGAAGCTCCTGTGAGATGGCGATTAGGTTGCAGGATACTCGTTAGGAGGTGCTCTTAGGGTCATCATGGAAGGAGAAGATGGGAGTGAAACTGGCTAGAGGGAGGAGTTGAGCTGTGATGGGGTTCCAACACAGGCCTCAGCCACACAGAGAGCTGAAGGGGGCTTTCATGGTCTCCTTAGTGCAGGGGAATCAAAGAGCAGAACCTACAGAGGGGCCTTGCTGTCCCTGGGGGCTGAGCCACTCTGGAACTGAGACCCTGATCCTACCTGGTCTTGAGGTTCACAGCCTCGTAAAGCCTGTGGCAATGATTCCCTTTCCTTACCCCTGGCCCCAGGCATGCTCTACACACAGGCCATTGCTTGATGGAAGAGACTTGGTCAGTGTTTGCATCCTGGCCTTGGGGCTCTCGCTTCTCAAGGCTTCCCGACTTAACCTCTCTCTGCCCATCCTTCTCGCCAGCTAATGGATACTCAGCAAGTGCGGCCCAAACCAAATATTAGACTGTTAGTCAGCCTGGAATGTCCTGAATAGCGTTTGCAGTTTGGGGTTATCCACATGATCCGTCTCTCATTATCACAGATGACAAAGAACCGACTGTGTTCATAGCCATATGAACATGACTCACGCCAGCTAGATGTTACAAGCAAGACAAGACAGAGAAAGGGGAAAAAAAAAGATTAAAATCGTGGAGTGGAGGGTGGGAGGCTGAGAGAAAGAAACAAATGAGAGATTGTTGTAACTGGAAGGGACCGTCAAGGGCAGTCTTCGATTCCGACCCCATCCTTTTTCATGGTTTCCTTGTCTTCGTAATAAATGGACAAAGTGAATGGAGCTTGGTCAGAGAGCTAGTAAGTGGCAGAGATGGGACCAGAACTCATTGAGGTCCTCTCACTCTTAGTGAGCTGTGTAAGATCCATGTTGTCCTTCAGGAGGAAAAGAAGGGATTTGGAGAAAGGCGGAGGAGAGAAGTGAACTTTTCAAGATATTTTTTTATTGATTTCCGATTGGAAGGGAGAGGGAGAGAGAAGCATCAAGATGAGCATCATTGGTCGGCTGCCTCCTGCACACCTCCGACTGGGGATCGAGCCCGCAACCCAGGCATGTGCACGGACCAGGAATTGAACCGCGACCTACTGGTTCATAGGTCAATGCTCAACCATTGAGCAACACGGGCAGAGGGAGAATTGAATTTTTGATTGAGGCAAAGATGACATCAGTCACTTGATTCTCACAGTGAACAGGAGAGGTCATCATTTTCTGATCACTCTCAGAGTAAGCAGCTGCTTTTGAAAAGGTGCACTCATCTCACTTTCCTCTCATCCTCTTGGCCTGCATCTGGGTTCCTTGGGGCCTAAGGACGGCCCCGTGTTTATCTACAGTGTGATGCTCATGAAATCTCTCCTCTGCTCCCCCATTCTGCTGGCCCCACACCTCAGAGAGGAAGGGGATGGTGACAGCAAAAGTGCTTAGAAAATTCTCATTCTCTCGAGTATTTCCAAACTGCAGGCCCTTCAGATGGGTCGGGATCGAGTCTTGACCTGCCCATCTGACTGGACATAAGCTTCGTCATGCTGATGAGAAGGCGCAGAAAGAATGTGCCTCCTAGATTCCGCATTTGACAAGGTCACATGACTCCCCACCTCCAAGTGCTCTCAACCACTAACGCTTCTGTCCTCAGACGCACCCTACGAAGGAGGGCATCTCTCTCCTCCCTTTAAGACAAAACTCAAGGCCCAGAAGTGAAGCCAGTTCCCTGGGATGCCTCCGTGAGTCAGCGGGGAGGCTTGAAATAGAACCGACCACCCCACCACTCCCGCTTCCCACCCATGAGACCACACTCTCTTCTGAGCAGAGGAATGCAGGCCCCGTGCATTCCTGTTTAGAACAAAATGCGCCCCTTAGAATGAGCTGCAGGATTCCAGAGTGAGTGGCGTGAGAAAGGGAGGGAGGGCAGGAGGACCAGGAAGATGAAAAGGACTTGCTTTTCTTCACTATTGAGATTCTACCTTTGTAGGGAGCTGAAATGTCAGGGGAAGGTAACCTAATTCTGAGACTCTGAATTTATTATTACATTTTTAATCCTCACCCAAGGATCTATTTTGTTTTGTTTTGAATTGGTTTTAAAGAGAGAGGAAGGGAGAGGGAGAGGAAGAGAGAGAAACATTGATTGGCTGCCTCCTGAATGTGCCCTGACTGGGGATCAAACCTGCAACCTGGGTATGTGCCCTGACCGAGAATCCAACTCGAGACCTTTTGGTGCACGGGAAGAAGACGCTCCAACCAATTGAGCCACACTGGCCAGGGCCTGAGACTCTGCATTTAAATGGTTACCCACCTGAGCCAAGGCCTCACATCCACAATTGCCATATGGCATTGGTCTTGGTGGCCAGTGCCATCTGCATGGCTAGCGATGGTTCTGATCCTGTTTAGTCAATTTTGCTTCTCCCAGGGAAAGCCAGAAAGACAAGACCTTGTTTAATTCTCAAAGTGGGTCTGTGAGGTTATTCTCAGCATATTTTTTTTTCTCTTTCTTTTTTAAGAAAATTTCTTTATTGGTTAAGGTATTACAAATGTGTCCTCATTTCCCATTAACCCCCAACCTCCCCGCCCCCCACCCCCTCATGCTCTCATCCCCCTGTTGTCCGTGTCCATTGGTTTGGCTTATATGCATGCATACAAGTCCTTTGGTTGATCTCTCCCGCTTACCCCCTCCCTCCCCTACTTTCCCTCTGGGGACTGATAGTCTGATCGCTGTTTCTCTGTCTTTGTTCATCAGTCTATGTTGTTCTCTATATTCCACAAATAAGTGAGATCATGTGGTATTTATCTTTCTCTGACTGGCTTATTTCACTTAGCATAATGCTCTCCAGTTCCATCCATATTCTCAGCATAGTTTTACAGTGGAGAAAAGTGGAGCTTCTCGGAGGACAAATAAGTTGCTTGGGTCCCTCTGCTATGAGTGGCCAATTTCAGAATGGAAGTCAAATGAGTTTGGTCCTCAAGTTCGTTTTTTCCCGCTTTACCTGGGGTTCCAAAGGTGTGATCCCTGCACCAGCAGCATTTGTGTCCACTGGGAAGTTGGTAGAGAAGTAAATTCTTGAGCTCTGACCCAGACTTACCCATCAGAAAGTCTGGAGGGAGTGGCCCAGCAGTCTCTGCCAACAGCACTCCAGGGGGTTCTGATGAACTTGAAGTTCAAGAACCACTTGGGAAGCATGAACACCCAGGCAGGACAGTGTGTCCCCAATGAGAAGAGGGTGGGCCCAGGTGAACCTCTCCCTGCCCCACTGTGGGAAAACGGGCAGCTATAGAGCATCGCAGTGAAGGTGCTAACTTAGTGTTGGGAGGGGCATGGGCTGGGAGGGCACTGAAATATGTCTGTGACAAAGGCAGACTTCCTTAACCCTTTTCAGTCCAACCTTGAGGCTGACTCGACAGACCAGGCGCTAGGAGCAGGTCCAACGTCGAGCAATAAGAACATTAAAAAGTTCAACATTCAATCCCGTCAATTAATTTGGACCAGACTGTTTGAATTCCAAAAACAACATTGGACCGCAAAGGGTTAAAGCTACAACGAGGGGCCCTGCAAGTGTCCACAGGGACTGAGAGGAAGGAGAGACAGAAGAAGGGAAATGAATAACAACAGAGGGAGGGTTGAAACAAGGCAGGGAAATAAGGGGGAGGAAAAAGAAGGCGTTGAGCAGGCTTTGGTAGAAAAATAGTGACGGGCACGATGGATGCCCTGGTGGGTTGAATATCCTGCCCCGCGTGGAAGAGTCTAGATTGCTTTCACTTCCTACTTCTATACGGACTCTCCGAGAGATATGACTTCACTGATATTTTATCACTGGTTCCTTTAACTGGAGGGAGAGTGTCGGAATTACCTGGGACTTTTTATCACGAAGCCCTTGGGTGCTTAGAATGGGATCAAGGACTGGGGCCAGCTCTTCGGTTGCCAAGACAAAAGCCAGGCCTGCAGAATCATTTTGGTTATTCCCCCCCCACCACCCCTTCTCTCTTCTGTGCTAATGGGTAAAATTAAGATAGCGAAGATGATTAAAAAGCAGATGCTCTAGCTACCAGCTTTTGAATGCATGCTGCCACGTGCCAGGAACTGTGCTGAGCACTCTGTATGCATTCTTTCAATGCAACTTTTCATTGGCACCCATCTGAGGCGGGGCTTCTTATTGTCCCATTATATGGAAGAGGACACTGAGGCTATGTCATTAGTCGGTAAAGCTCACACATTCAAGAAGTCATGGAGCTGAGACTTGAGCCCAACCTGGGCCTAATAATTAGAATGATACAATGACATGTACCATTTCCAGGACATTTCCTAATGCCCTTTGGGGTTTTGTGGCACAAAGAATAGGCTTTGCCCTGACTGACAGAGGGGAAAAGGGGAGGAGACCGTACTTACTGAGCCTGGCGTCAGAGGATTTCACTTATGTCCATGCATTTAATTATCACAACAATCCTCTAAATTGAGTGGGATTATCTCTGTTTTTACAAAAGACGATGTAGGATCTGAGGGAGGCAAAGAGCCCATGTTTTGAAGGCCGATCTGTGGCTGAGTTGACACGGAAACCTTGACCTGTCGCATTCCGATGCCCCAGCAGCTCACACTGTGTCTCTGAAGGTTCGTGGGTTGGGGTTGAGTGATTTTTATGTCAGCAGTTGACATCGGTCATTGATGGCTCTGAGGTGGCAGCTCCTGTGGCCTCAGAGGATCCACCTGCTTCAGTGACACCCAGGGACCTGAAGTACACGCCCTAGGCCCGTGGCCGGCAAACTCATTAGTCAACAGAGCCAAATGTCAACAGTACAACGATTGAAATTTCTTTTGAAAGCCAAATCTTTTAAACTTAAACTGTATAGGTAGGTACATTGTTATTAACTTAATTAGGGTACTCCTAAGGCTTAGGAAGAGCCACGCTCAAGGGGCCAAAGAGCTGCATGTGGCTCGAGAGCCGCAGTTTGCCGACCACGGCCCTAGGTAAAGTGGATGAACTCTCCTTTCAAATTGTGGAGCTTCTGCCCCCACACGCCCTCGAAAGGCTCCCTCGAGCCACAGTTAAGTCCAGAGGATGGCTCAGGAGCCCGATTTTATTACTGTCTCTTCTCTGTAAGGACAGGAAAGAGAGATAGATCTAAGCATTCCGATTCATTCTGTATGATTTTCATCTCGGATTATTTTTAGATGAAAAAGTAGTCAACTCCACAGTGTGTACCATCAACAAAGCACACACGTGCGGTGCAGGCACACACACCCCTACACGCACTGAGACCTAAACAGCCAGGGCGGCCTCAGTGCGGACCCACACCAGCTTTGGAGAACGAGGATGACAGATGTCGCGGGTGATTCATGCCCGTGAATCACTTAGCCCAGCTTCTTGAGGAATGGCATGACGCAGTCCGTACTGAGGGACACATTTGTTCTTTTTGGTAAATCCATAAAGTTCCAAGCAGCTGTTTTGTTCCGTACATACTCCATCCTGGTAATTCGAGGCAGGGGGTAGGGGAAGTCCAAAAGAAATGGCTGGTGCGTATTTTGGATGTGGTTTAGAGAGTCCATCGTTGTTCCCTTCCCTGTAGGGAGTGGCCCTCATGCTTAGCCCTCAGTCCGTGCTGTGAACTTGTCTTGCTTTGCTGGGTTCAATGCTTGTTCCTCTGATTCCTGTCTTTCCCTGGGTAACATCAGTGTCGGCACATATAACCCATCCAGGGTTGGCCTTCAGTTGTTTAATTTCCTCAGCTCCCAAGTCCTTCAGCTCCACTTAAGCCAGATGAGCAAACCTATGGCCGCACTCTAGAAGTCGTCATGACCCAGAATGACTTTACTTCTGAAAAATTAAAGCCTTTGACAGTATTCTGTTGATCTACCTCTGGCACTTCCTTAGTCCCTACAGTTGTCCTGTGACCGTATTGAGCTCTCCCCTTTCTCACAACCTCCCAGCCCTTTTCTGGTTCGTCTCTTCATGTTTGAAACTGTGCCCCATCATTTCACCAAAACTGTTTTGTCAGAGATCTATGACCTGCAGGTAATCATTTCCTAGGTTAGTTCTCAGTTGTGACCTTACTTGACCTTCCCTCATTGGTCACCATTGATCACTCTCTCCTCTTGGAAAGACTTTCTGTAGTTCACGTTCAAGATTTTCTTCTGACCGGCGCGGTCACAGTTCTCATTTATGTCTTTCGGTGGATTTTCTTATCCTCCCAACCTCTTAACATTAGAGTGCCCTAGAGCTCAGAGATGGTCTCTCTTCTCATTGTAATCTCTACCCATTCCCTGCTATTATCAGACTGGTAACAACATCCAATCTGATGGCTTTAGTCACCAGGTATAGTCTGAGATCCCTCATATCTAGCTCCAGCCTGGATCTCAGTTAACTCCCAACGCTTACATCCAACTGTCTGTTTCTTGTTTCCAATTGGATGTCTAATAAGCATCTCTAACTTTACTATGACTAGAATTTAACTCTTAATTCTTCTCTCCCTCCACCCACCGATCCTTCTCAGCACATTAAAGTGAAATTTTATCCTTTCGGTTGCACTGATCAACAATTTATCATCTTCTTGACTCCTCTTTTTCTCTCCCGCTCTCATCCTATGTGTCAAGGAATTTACCTTTCACAACATCCAAAATTCAACCACTTCTCGCCACATCCCGTCAGAGTTGTTATTAAAATCAGCCAGTTTCTCGTCTAGCTTGTTGAGCGGTCTCATCATTGAGCTCTGTATTCCTATCATTGCCCCTCTCAGTATGTAAGCAACTTGTTGAGTGACCCTTTTAAAATATACATCATGTCACTTCTCCATGGAAAACTCTCCAGTGGACAGACCCTCAAACTGAACACTCAAACGAAAGCCGTATTGCCTCTAGAAAAAAATATAAAAAAAATACATTATTAAAATTAATAGAAAAGCTCAGAAACCATGTCTCTTTGGGGGCAGCTCAGATATTTTGTCTTGGTCATTGTAGCTACGAAGTGTGTGTCCTTCATTCCTGCTCTGCGACAGTGATGAGCCCTGCGAATATTTGTGCTGTGTCGGCTGACACGTGTTAAACGTTGTCAATAGGAAGCGATGGAGGGGTACTGTCGGAGGAAGGGCTTTCTCTCTCTGGTTCCAGCGATTGTTCCATCAGCTTCCTGTAGGGTTCTCTAGCCCAGGAGCTTCTCTAGCACGTGGCCACTCAAGCACAGACAGGTGTGTTGGCACCTTCTGTGGTGCATGGTGGACAACAGTTCTTAGCAGTCAGACAGCTTTGCAGTGAAGAACCACCAGTGGGATACCTCCCCATGAACACTTTCCCATGCCTATAATGCCCTATTCTTTTTTTTTAAATACTTTTTATTGATTTCAAAGAGGAAGGGAGAGGGAGAGAGCGAGAGAGAAACATCAGTGATGAGAGAGAATCATTGATCAGCTGCCTCCTGCACACCCCACACTGGGGATGGAGCTTGCAACCTGAGCATGTACCCTGACCAGGAATTGAACGGTGACTTCGTGGTTCATAGGTCGGTGCTCAACCCCTGAGCCACACCGGCTGGGCCCCGAGTGGCTCTTTCATACATATGTTCACCTTCTACTTTATGTCATCCTTATTGGTGTAATTATCTGCCTGAGTACAACATAAACGGAGGGTGAAGGAGAATAATTTGAAAATGGCAGGCATCCAGTCAATGTTGATCAATGCATGAATCAATTACTATGGAATAATGCTGTGTTAAGCTATGATGGGATAGCCCTGGGTAGGGTGGCATTTTGTGAAACAGTGTAGATGTATGTGGACTGGAAGAATCCAAGATGCTTTCACAGGGGACGTGAAGGTGTCTCTTGAAAGGTACCTGGATCTGAGAT
>NW_005871548.1:102490-113385 GCF_000147115.1 Myotis lucifugus | reverse complement strand
AGGGGCTACTGTACTTTACCCATCATTCTCCCACCCCTGTCTCCTAGGTAGGAAAATCTCATAAAATGGAAACTCCTGTGGGTTTTTCCAGGTAGATACATGTGGTCAAAGGCCCATGCTGTGCCTATGGCTCCATCTGGACCATGAGGGTCCACCTAAACCTTCCTACAAAGATGTATTCAGGAAGAAAGTCAAAGGAGTAGATTGGTAGATGTCTTCACACTAACAAGCCATCATAAAACCATCCAAAAGCAGCCACCAGGTCCATGCCTTCCATTGCGGGCATTTTATCTTCCCCATGCACCCACCCACAGCTGACTCAGACTGGCCTTCCTCTTCCAGCCGTGACCTCAGGAGGGTGGGGTCAGCAGTTGCCTAAGTTACTCAGTGACCAGCAAATGAATGGGGGGTAGGATGCAAGAACTACTGTCTAAACCAGCGGTCGCCAGCCTTTCGGACCTCACGGACCACCAGTAGGCGACTGCTGGTCTAAGCTACTTTATCTTTTTTGAGATACAGACTGACAAAATCAGAACAAGCTTCTCCCAGGCTCTTGATGGCCAGTTCAAAATCTCCTGTAATCGATTGCACAGCTTTTAGAAAAGCATATTCAATGTGTGACCCTGAACATAATGCCTGGGACTTCTTTTTTCTTTTCCAAGGGGGAGGTCTTCCCGAGAGAATTCTGTGCAAAAGCCTCTCCCAACATGAGCAACACCTGCTTCCCCTTTTCTCCGTCCTCCCAAAGGGCGGTCATCCTAAACATCTTGAGGTGTCTCTTCAGAGGGACTCTCTTTACAGGTTGGGGTGTCCAGAAGGAATTATCGGGTCGCTGTACAATGGTGCAGCTACGATGGAAAACAGTATGGAGGATTCTCAAAGAAATAAAAAATAGAATCACCAGATGATCCAATAACATCACTTCTAGGTCACTACCCCCAAAGAATGGGAAGCAGAGAATCACAGAGATATTTGTACACCGATGTTCACAGCAGCATTATTCACAACAGACAAGAGGCATGGCGACCGTTTAGCCCGGCTACTGCATGGTGTTGCTGCCTCAGCATCCCTTTTGCTTCGCCGGGGGGAACCTTAAGCCTACACCGGCTCCTCGGGCAAGAACATGCCCTAGATAACAAGCCAATGTGAGTTCCTAACGTGACTTCCCAACAGCCCTTGTGATCAACAGTCTCCAGGGCCTCCCAAGGCCTCTCCCAGGGCACCCCTTAGAGAAGACCCTCATGGAGCTCACCTGCTCTTTTTGGTTTGAATTGACCAGTCCAGTCTTGCCCTAGTCCCTCCCTTCTCTTCTGCCTGCATCCTGCCCTTTCCTCCCCATGTGGTCCCTTAGGCATGCTGTGTATTTCCTCCACAATCTCTGGGTAGTTAGTTAACTTCTCTGTTTCAATTTCTTTTATGGTCTGTGGTTGAACCACAATTCACCACCTGGCCATTCTGGGCTGTACTTAGCAGAGCCGTAAAAAGGTGCTAGCAACCCACATGTCCATGTATGAGAGAATGGATCCAGAAAAGGTGCTATGTACATGCCATGGAATGTTGTTCAGCCTTAACAAGGAAGGACATTCTGACACATGCTACAGTATGAATGAAGCTTGAGGACATGATGCAACGTGAGATAAGTCAGTCACAAAAGACAAATAGTGTATGAATCAAGGTATAGGAGGTACCTGGAATAGTCGCATTCATTGAGTTAGAAAGTGGAATGGTGGTTGCCAAGGCTAGGAGGAGGGCAAATGAGAAATTGTTTCCTGAATAGAGAGTTTTAGTTTTGCGAGATGGAAAGAGTTCTGGAGATTGGTTGTTCAACGGTGTGAATGTACTTAACATCACAGAACCGTACACTTACAAATGATTAGGATGGTAAATTTCATGTCGTGTATTGGACCCCAGTAAAAATGAAATAAAATAAAAATATAGTCCTGTTAACAAAAGACACAACAGACCCAAGGTGGAGTCACTTAACCCAGGACAACAAACCAAGATTTAATGGCTATTTCGGGCCCTCCCAGGAATGTGACCTTAAACTAATCAGTCTAGAATGTCCTGATCAATGCGAGCGAGATATGAAGCGTCTCCAAAAAAGGTGCCCTTGCCTGAAACAATCCTTTCTTTCCTTTTGCTAATAACTTGCATGTCCTGCCCAGTTCCTGCCTATAAAAACCCTCCATTTTTGCACAATTTCTCACAACACCTCTCTGTTTACTAGATAGGATGTCGCCCGGTTCATGAGTCATTCAATAAAGCCAATGAGATCCTTCAACCAGTGCCGAGGCATGGTGAGAAGCCCAGGAGAGAGAGGGTATTTGAAGGAATCAGAGAGTTTTGAGGGAAGGAATAGGATGCTGGTACCCGTGGCTCTATTCTGGGAAACAGTGGACTTTCAGAAGCAATGTGTCTAATCATTATTAAAACCTATACAGTAGATGTTATTTTACCCATTTCTAAAGACGAGACAAGGGAAGGTCAGAGAGTTTAAATAATTTGGCCAGGCCCCCAGTCGGCCAGGCTTTAGGCTCTACAACATGTGATGTTCCAAGATGTCACATCATCTCTGCGGAAGGAGGAGGAGGGCTGAGGCCCGAGCCCGGGGAACCACAAGTAGGTCCAGGTGGGAAGAGATGTCAGAAAGGATTCAGCAGACACTGAATGAGAAGAAGAGAGACACGGGGATCAGAAAAGTGCAGTGTCCTGGGGGTTCAAGAGAGAATTCCAGGGAGGCAATGATGGTCCATAAGTGTATCTGCCTATTTTCACGTGATTGCTTATCGTGCTACCTTTGTACTTAATTGCTTCAATTTTGTTCAGAGAAGAACACCAAATGGGCCTCATTTGCTTTAATTCTGTGTCTATTATGCTTAATCTTTTGAAGTCTCATTTTAAAAAGTCACTCTGTGCTGGTTTCTACTTAATTCTTTTTTTAAAAAAATATGTTTTTATTGATTTCAGAGAGAGGAGGGTGAGAGGGATAGAAACATCAATGATGAGAGAGAATCATTGATCAGCTGCTCCCATACGCCCCCTACTGGGGGTCCAGCCTTCAACGTGGGCTGTGCTCTGACAGGTTCACAGGTCTATGTTCAACCACCAGCCCACACCAGCTGGGCCTTAATTCTTTATTATATTATTTGATCCTCCTTGTTTACCTGGTCACCTCCTATAGCCAGCCTTCCCCAGCCCCAACACCTTCTTTCTTCTGTGTTTAGCCGAAGATGTATTTACGGTGGTGGAAATCCATGTTAACTGTGAAATGAAGACCAGGACTAGTAGGTATTCAGCAACCACTACACTGAGTCTGCATGGCTGTGTTCAGATTAAATCAGAACCAACAGGAGGCACCAAGACTTAATCAGAGACACGTTCGATGACCGTCAAAGTGCTGGAACCTGGTGGAGTCACTTCCATCTTGAGCTCCTGGACAGGCCACTCAGTTAATCCGAGGGGCAGTTTCATCATCTCTAAAAGCATAGCTGCCTTCCTGTCCCCAATTCCACAAGCACTCACTGTACACCCCCTCCCCTCCGAGCCATAGATGGTGCTAGGGACACACACAGGCTTCGAAGGAGTGGCCCTGCCTGGGGAGGTCCCAGTCTATCAGGAAAGAGCAGGAGAAAAGGTGAAGGACGGTCACTTGCACTTGCTAGGCACCAAACTTGGGGCTCCTTACACGTGATCTCATTTAAAGAGCTCAACCAAGTGATGGGGCAGGTATGAGTACTAGTATTTACTTTCTCAAAGGTGAGGACATGCAGGCCCAGAGACGGGTTAGGTAGCCACCTAGGGTCGTAGCATTGCTCAACGGTGAAGCCATGGTCTGAAGCCAGTTCGGTCTGACCTCAAAGCCCATGATCTTGCTGACTTCCCCCTGCTCAGAGGAGAGAGCGCTGGGCAGACACCTCGCCTTCGGTGCTGTGTGCAGCCCAGGGCCATTGGAGCACATGGACAAGGCCTGGAATGTTTCATTTGTTTTGTTTTTTTAAAAATATATTTTATTGATTTTTTATAGAGAGGAAGGGAGAGGGATAGAGGGTTAGAAACATCGATGAGAGAGACACATCGATCAGCTGCCTCCTGCACACCTCCTACTGGGGATGTGCCCGCAACCAAGGTACATGCCCTTGACCGGAATCGAACCTGGGACCTTTCAGTCCGCAGGCCGATGCTCTATTCACTGAGCCAAACTGGTTAGGGAATTTTTTTCTTTAAAATCTGACTTATGGAAAAGGTTATGAAAGGGCACTTAGGAAAATCAGGCAGCCTGATTTGTGGGAAAGTGCATTTTTTTAGGCTGTGGACAGAATCTGAGCATGTGAAATTGCAAAGGTAACTTCATAGCTGCTTCTTCTAAGGAGGCTGGGCATGAGCAAACGGTGGGCACGGCCGTCATTGATCCCTCAGGAGGCGAGAGGGTGGCCTCACAGGACCGGATGAAAATCAATAACATTATCACTTTGGAGCAAGGAGCCGGCTGACCCAGCACCAGTTGTACTGATGTCAGCAGCAGGACCAGGCAAAGGCAGCCTTGCCCTGGGGCGATTGATATTGATTATAGTGATTTCAAGACAATTAGCCCATGGATCCGTCGTCTCCCACTCATTTTGCCGTCCTTCTCAAAATAAGTGCGTTCATGGCCATGGTCAGCCACTGGCCCCCAGCAGTTTGGCTCTGTTTGTGGAAAGACATCAGGAATCACATGACTGTGCTGTCAGCTTCCGGTCCTCAGGCTCAGCAGGAGCAGGAAGGGGTCTGAGAGCACCTAGGGCACCCAGGACCACAGGCAGGACAACACGACTGGTGACGGGGTCAGGGCAGGCTGACCCCAAACATGCCAGAGTAGCAGATGGATTACTAGGACTTAAGTTACAGCTGGTACAAGGAGAACACACTGACCCAGTTCCCCTAAAAGCCTCAACCTTCTATTCCTGATTCATTGCTACTTTTCTAATAATTCCCAATCAATCATCAACCCCTTCTCCATGCATTTCTTTTTTTAAAATATTTTTTTAAATTGATTTCAGAGAGGAAGGGAGAGAGATAGACACATTAGTGATGAGAGAGAATGATTGATTGCCTCCTGCATGCCCCTTACTGAGGGGGATCGAACCCACAACCCGGGCATGTGCCCTTGGACCCTTTAGTCCACAGGCCGACACTCTATCCACTGAGCCACACTGGCTAGGGCTTCAATGCAGTTCTTAAACCTCCTCACTCCCAAAGCCCGGCCTCCTCTGGGATCATCTCGCAGGTGTGTTCTAGCAGAAACTACATTGTGTATTTATTTCCCCTTCTGGATACGGAGCTCCTGGCGTTGGAAGGATTCTTCATTCTCAGCACTCTGCTATCATCTGAGACATACTTACCACTAATTACTCCATTCATCTTTTCATGTATTTAATAAATAATCTACAATAATAAAAGCATAATATGTGAATTAGATGGCGCTGCGAGGGAAGCCCGGGTCCTGGGTGCCAGGGGGAAGCCGGTGCCGGCAGCCGGGGGAAGGAAGGCCTACTCTTGCACGAATTTTGTGCACCGGGCCTCTAGTTACTAAATAAGACAGGAAAAGTCCCCGTCCTCACGGCGCCTGCCTGCTAGTGTGTGTGTGTAGAGGAGACGGAAAATGCCCATGCATCTATTTTGCCTCCTTGTTTGCTCTGTTGGAGTTCAGCCTTCCACTGACTGCCGTGAAATTCACAGGGGGCCCGGCTTGTGGCTCCAGCCAGCTGCTGCCTTTGGTGAGCCATCTGCTTGCTCATCTCGTCGCCCCAGGTGTTCAGCCTGTCTGACGGGGGCACGAAGGCTCCTGTTCATTTGTCTGTTCTGTTTCCCTGGGACCAGGAATTCCCTTTCCCCGTCGGGGGAGGCCGGGGAGTGCCCAAAAAGTTCCCTTCCAGCTCCTCTGTGCCACTCCGTCCGTCATAGGTCATATGTTTGCGCTTCACTCGCTGCTATCCTAGAGTTGATGGCGGTCTTAACATAACCTCCAATTTGGTGACGCTAATGGACACATTTGCCCTCCAGTTCCTCAGGAGTTCCACGACGAAGAGGTGAGCTTGGACAGGCCTGCTTCTGCTTCCTCTGTGTGCCCCACACCGGGAACCCCAAATAACAAAGAAGGAGAGAGTTGTGTTAGGAGGAAAGAAACAGCCTGCGGTCTTTTAGGCATCGACAGGACCCTGGGTAAACTATTAGGAGATCAATTGGCCTCCAGTGGGCTCAGCGTCACAGATATACACACTCATTTACCTGCTTTGAAGAGAAGCCACAGCTTCAAGAATCTTGGTTCCCTCCAAAATAAAACACCTAAATAACGAACGAGATTCTTTGTTTCCACCTCGTCTAGCAGAGAAAATGTTGCCGGTGGACTTATTTTCTTTAGCAGAGCAAACCCACCCATGGGAGAGCCCTCACCTGGCTTTAGCTTTTCAAATTCTCTCCATATCTCATTTCCTGTTAGACCCCTCCCCCCCCATGGACCAGGTGCGTAAGGAAAGGGACATCATATTTTCGAAAGGTGACCGAGGAGAGAGGGGGCAGTGAGGTGTCATTGAAAAGACTGGGTCTGAGCGAAGGTCCTTGAAAACGTTGGCAGCTAGAACTCAATCACAGGAAGAAGTAAATACGACACTTAGTGTGTGCAGGTCGCAGTGTGAGCGCTTTCTATGTATTATTCATTTCTCTCCTATGGGGACAACCGTCACCCCCACTTTATAGATGAGGAAACTGAGGCAGACAGATATTAAATGTCTTGCTCAAGGTGGGGGACTATGGGGGACATCTATAATAGTGTCAATGATTTTTAAAAAAATGTTTTCCTCAAGACCACGTGCCTAGTAAGTGGTGTAGCTGGCAAGGATCCTGGCTGGTCCCAGAGCCCACACACTTCCCCTCTGGCTCTCTGAGTTCTTGGGGTGCCTGCCTTAAATGAACAGCCCCTGACAGCTCCATTTCGATTGCAGCCCCGAATCACACAGGTGTGCTGGCCACGTTCCCTTCCAGGCGCAAACCAGCGGGTAGGGAAGAGGGATCCTCCGGCCACGCCATCTGCTGGGATTGCTTTCAAAAGCAGCAGCATATTTAGTCTTATATTTCAGTGGCTCTTGACATACAGCTCCCTACTTTGCGGAAGATGAAGTTCTGTAGTTTCGGTCTCTGCGTGTGATGCGTGAAGATGGGCAAGGCTTGCTGTCAGAAGTGGTCTCAGAATATGACCAGAGGGGACTCGAAGCCTGGGAAGGCTCTCCGAGGAGGAAGGAGAGGGATTTGTCTTCTCTGGTTTTATGTCTGTAGCCTTGAAACATACTTTCTTGGGAGCAAAGCATGATGCCCTTTTGGCCTTGGCCACCAAGAAACACAGAGTCAAATTCAGTGGCTCGTCGCAGACATCAGCCCCTCTCAGGGACAGCTTCTTCCAACTCTGTCTTCTTCCCTTTCTGGTCTGGCTTATTCCCAGCTACCCTGGTTTCGGGACATCGCCAGCATTCCAAGTGTTGTGGGAACAGGTCAGGTTCAAGCAGCAAGTGGATTCTGGCATGGGCACTAGTAGACAATTGCAGCTGTTGGTATTCACGGCACTAATATTTTCCCTGCACGTTCCAGGTCTTCCTGGGACTGGAAGCAGGAAACCTTAGCTCAGGGGTCCTCAAACTTTTTAAACAGGGGGCCAGTTCACTGTCCCTCAGACAGTTGGAGGGCCGGACTATAGTTTAAAAAAAAACTATGAACAAATTCCTATGCACACTGCACATATCTTGTTTTGAAGTAAAAAAACAAAACGGGAACAAATACAATATTTGTATTTGCATGTGGCCCACGGGCCGTAGTTTGAGGACCCCTGCTTAGCTGATCCCAGGTTGCCTGCAGGGTGGAGGTCTGGCACTTTTAGGAAAGTTGATGGTGGAAGGTTCTAACCAAAGAAGGGAGAGAGAACAATTCTCAAGTATCTCGAGAATCACAAAGGCCAACTGAATGGTACATCAAGTTATGGGGTGGGAAAGCAGGAATCCTATTTAAATTTGGGGCTGTTAGAGGAGTCAACAGTGGTGAATTCGTGGCTATCACAATGGGGCATATACTTTCATGGACACGATAAACTTGAATCTCTGCTGTGTAGTGTGTGTGTGTGTGTGTGTGTGTGTGTGTGAGTGAGTGATACTCCGTATGTCTCCTGCATCAATTAACTGCTGGGCCACACTAGTTATATAAAGAGGATGACAAGCTGAATGTAGCTGTGGCAATTTGGACCCGTGTGTCCTTGCCCCAGGGAGGGAGCTCACAGTCAATATCGGTGCATTAAAATCATCAGGCGCTCTTTGTGTGCAGAGAGGACGTGGGGGTAGCATTATCAAGAAAAGCTAATGGGCTCTAAAAAGCTTTTCAAAGTATTTATTTGCACGCCTCCCCTCCCCTCGTTTAAAATCACTACCAGGTAAAATGCCTTTCTTTGCTGATGCTGGGTATCAGATTATATACCCTATAACAATAAGATGCTGTCTTTGGCCAGAGAGAATATATTACTACGAATCCTGATAAGTTGATATAAGGGGGTACATAAAATCTTCATACTACACAATGAGTATAAATGCATATGGGTTGAGGCAAAGAAAGATTCTGTTTTCCTGGTTAGCATCCTGTCGGGGATCCTAGGGTGGAGGGAAATGAGGTCACCTGTTGCACGGAGGAATCTGAGGTCACGTCCTATCGAAGGGTGAAGCATCTCATTGACTCCGCAGTGTTCGGTGATAAATGCTCCCCGTGGAGCCGTCTGCTGTATGACTGCGGGTTGCTTCTGTAAAAGATCGAGCTTTCCATTTCTTCTAATAATTTATCATCACTTTAAAGTGCATTGCACGCCTCCTTATCTTCTTCAGTGCTGGGTGATATCGGTACGAATGTAAAAAACACGTTATCGGTGGGACCAGGGTGTGCATGGGACTGAGTCTAGTCCAGCAGATCCTCACTGTGAGAATTTAGAGTCAGGACACAAAGACACTGTCACAGGCGAGGGGAGGCGATGTGGGTGGTGCGTTAATTCTCTCTGGCAGCGGTTCTCAACCTGTGGGTCGCGACCCCTTTGGGGGTCGAACGACCCTTTCACAGGGGTCGCCTGAGACCATCGGAAAACACATCTATAATGACATATTGTTTTTGTGATCAATCACTATGCTTTAATGATGTTCAATTTGTGACAATGAAATTGGGGGTCACCACGACATGAGGAACTGTATTAAAGGGTCGTGGCATGAGGAAGGTTGAGAACCACTGCTCTCGGGGCTGGAGTCTACCTGGGCCAGGCAACACCACCGAAGTTCAAGCGATGGGTGAGCAGAGAGCAGGGGAGCAGGTGTACAGACAGAAGACTGGGTGCAAACTAAGAGGCCGCTTCCAGACAGGGTGACAACAGTGTCACGTTCTGGATGTTGCTAAAGGACCACCTATATGTCTTTGTTTTTATTTAAGCCATCGAAGAGAGCTGATGAAATTGTCAGGCACTTTTTCAAAAACATCTTTATTGTTGAAAGTATTACATTTCCCTCCTCCCCCCCCCTCCCTTTGACCCCTTCTAGCCCCCATCCCCCAACCCAGGCCTCCATCACCCTATTGTCTGTGTCCATGGGGTGTGCATATATGCATACAAGGTCTTTGGTTGATCTCTTCCCACCCACCCACCCACCCACCTTCCCCCGCCCTCCCTCTGAGAGTCTGCAGTCTGTTTCATGTTTCTATGTCTCTGGATCTGCTTTGTGCCCGCAGTTTATTTTGTTCATTAGATTCCCACATAGGAGTGAGATCATGTGATACTTGTCTTAATCTGACTGGCTTATTTCACTCAGCATAATACTCTCCAGGTCCCTCCATCTGTTGCAAGTGGTAAGCGTTCTTTCTTTTTCACGGCTGCGTAGTATTCCGTGGTGTAAATGTACGGCACTTTGAAACCCCCCGATACCCAGTTCATCTGCTGCTTAACTTCTGGCGTCTCTCCTTCCCCTAAACCACACGTGCTGTTCCCGACGCAGCCCACATGCTCCCTCACTTGGTCTTCGCATATGTTATTCTCCTGCCCGAATTCTTTCCTCCCTCCTGGCCTCTTCCCTGTGCGCAACTCTGTTCATGCTTCCAGACCCAGATCAAATAACATCTTCAAGGAGGCTTCCTTGAATCATTGAGCCAAGATAACCTCTGCCTCCTTCTCCAGTAACAGAACACAAGCCCCTTTGAATCTCCAATAGTACCTGGCTCAGAACACCGCACAGAGTAGCTGCTCATGAAACACATTTAAATGAATGAAAAAGCAAGGAAGTCCTAATCAGCGGTATGAATGGAGGATGCACGTTTTTGGTTTCTACTGAATCTTGCCAGACTGTAGGAAATCGTGTGCACAGACATGCTTCCCTCTCCACAGCCTCCCATCTTTAAGATGAGCGATATGCAGCTGCCCAGCCACAATGGGGGACTGTGTTCCCTTTAATCTTAGAACAAAAAATGAAACATCCTAACATGGTTTGATTTTTTAAAATGATTATTTTAAAAAAATGCATTTTGGTTGATTTCAGAGAGGAAGGGAGAGAGAGAAACATCAATGATGAGAGAATCATGGATCGGTTGCCTCCTGCACACCCTCTACCAGGGACTGAGGCAGGTGCCCTTGACCAGAATCGAACCTGGGACCCTTCAGTCCGCAGGCTGATGCTCTACCCACTGAGCCAGACTGGCCAGGGCACATTGTTTGATTTTTGAACTGGAGCTACCACCCTGTTTCCTGGTCATCGGAGTGGTCCCAGAGGAACCTGTGCCTCAGAACTGCCGTGCTGGGACGGGGCTGGACAGGAGCTACCTTCTGCCCAAACCCTGTGCCCCCTGACTTAGGGCTTACGTCC
>NW_005871548.1:100066-101938 GCF_000147115.1 Myotis lucifugus | reverse complement strand
TCCTGTCTGAAATAGGAAGTTTACGATACAAATGCCGTTTGCCGGAGCAAAAGCATCTCTCCCCAGGTTCAAGGGAACGCACGCATTTTAGGAAGCTGTCCCTTTGCAGGGCTGTCTGTCTGTCTGTGAAATGTCTGGTGGGCTTCGTGCATGTGCTTGGGCTGTTTATTCCTTCAGCTGTTGTGCAGAAACGTCGTGTGGTTACCTGGGGCTCCAAGGTGAATAGTTCCTGGAAATCCAGCGATGGATGATGTAGGGGGTTTGGGACAGCTCCCCGCAGCCTGCTCTCTGAGGCTCGCCGCACCTCCCCGGACGCAGTCACGTCCGCACACTTCACACAGAAACCGCTGCTGAAACCCATCTCCATCACGAGGCGTCGGTACTGGGCGCTCAGGGAGACGGACGTGAGGGTGATGTTCGAGTTGCACCCTCCTCCTTGCCTGACGACAGGCCGCGATGGTAGAAATCCCTTGGCTGCCGCCAGGCTCCTAGCCGGAGGAGCAGAGTGCTGTGTCATGCTGACGCCGAACAGCTCCGCGGGCCTTGCAGACATTATCTAAATTAATGCTCGCACTGCTTTGGGGAGACGGCACAAAAAATCCAAGATCACCCTCACCAGCAGAAGCGTGTCTGTCCATCCAGCAGCCTCAGCAAGAGATGGACATCTATGATGATTGACTTCCATATGCATTTGACCTTGAACAATGCAGGGGCCAGGTTCCCCGCCCCCCACCCCGTGCAGTTGAAAATCCATGCATAACTTTGACTCCCCCAAAATGTAACTCCTAACAGCCTACTGTGGGCCAGAGCCTTACTGATAAGTTGATTAAGACAGATTTTTGTCTGTTATGTGTGTTGTATACTGTATTCTTACAATACAGTAAGCTAGAGCAAAACAGAGGTTGTTAGGAAAAGCATAAGGAGGAGAAAATGCGTTTACTATATTTATTGAAAAAAATCCATTTTTTAAAATTTTCCGGCCGAAACCGGTTTGGCTCAGTGGATGGAGCATTGGCCTGCGGACTGAAGGGTCCCAGGTTCGATTCCGGTCTAGGGCATGTACCTGGGTTGCGGGCACATCCCCAGTAGGAGATGTGCAGGAGGCGGCTGATCGATGTTTCTCTCTCATCGATGTTTCTAACTCTCTGTCTCTCTCCCTTCCTCTCTGTAGAAAATCAATAAAATATATATTTAAAAAAAAAATAAATAAAATAAAATTTTCTGTATTGATTAAGGTATTACATATGTGTCCATATCCCCCAATACACCACCCGCCCGCCCCCCCCCCGCTCATGCCCTCACCCCCCTAGTGTCTGTGTCCATTGGTTAGGCCTATATGCATGCATACAAGTCCTTTGGTTGATCTCCCCCCTTACCCCCACTCTCCCTTGCCTTCCCTCTGAGGTTTGAAGGTCTGATTGATGCTTCTCTGTCTCTGGATCTGTTTTTGTTCATCAGTTTATGTTGTTCATTATATCCCACAAATGAGTGAGATCATGTGATATGTCTCTGACTGACTTATTTCGCTTAGCATAATGCTCTCCAGGTCCATCCATGCTGTTGCAAATGGTAAGAACTCCTTTTTTACTGCAGCGTAGTATTCCATTGTGTAGATGTACCACAGGTTTTCAATCCACTCATCTGCTGATGGGCACTTAGGCTGTTTCCAAATCTTCGCTATGGTAAATTGTGCTGCTGTGAACATAGGGGTGCACATATCCTTTCTGATGGGTGTTTCTGGTTTCTTGGGATGTATTCCTAGAAGTGGGATCACTGGGTCGAATGGGAGTTCCATTTTTAGTTTTTTTGAGGAAACTCCGTACTGTTCTCCACAGGGGCTGCAGCAGTCTGCATTCCCACCAGCAGTGCACG
>NW_005871548.1:64110-99901 GCF_000147115.1 Myotis lucifugus | reverse complement strand
AAAAAGAGACAGATTGATTGTTTGAAAAACTTCCAACAAATAGGGAGGTGAGGTCAGGCCTGGCAACCCTGTCTTCAATCTTCTTCTCTAACCCTAGGATGTTCCTTGGCCGGTCACGCCCCAGGTCAAGCCTCTTTGTTTATGTATGGATCTGCTGGGTCGTGGCCAGACAAGGGGGCTTCTGGAGAAGAACAAGCTCAGAGGGGGCTGAGCAGGGAAGCTGAAAACGTGGGGAATGGGCGCGGGAGCCTGCCGACTGCATGTGGCCAGTGGAGTTAGGGGGAGGCGCCCGTGAGGAGGAGGACCAGGTGACCTCTGGACACAGAGGGGACTCGTGACCCCTCTCGTGTTGGGGATGCTCCCGGCACAAAGGCCAGGCAGCGGCGACGTCTGGCTCAGCCTGGAGTCACCGGGCCGGAGAGCTTTATCCTCGCTGGGCACCGGTCTTCTCGCAGCCACAGAGCCCCTACTTCATAGAAACCCACTCCAATGAAGCCCCAGGCCAGCGGTTCTCAACCTGTGGGTCGAGACCCCTTTGGTGGTCGAACGACCCTTTCACAGGGGTTGCCTAAGACCATCGGAAAACACATATAATTATCTATTGTTTTGTGATTAATCACTATGCTTTAATGATGTTCAATTTGTAACAATGAAATTGGCGGTCACCACAACATGAGGAACTGTATTAAAGGGTCGCGGCATTAGGAAGGTTGAGAACCACTGCCCTACCAGTGGTCGGCAAACCACGGCTCTCGAGCCACATTCGGCTCTTTGGCCCCTTCAGTGTGGCTCTTCCACAAAATACCGGCTCTTCCACAAAATACCGACTTCTGCGCATGGGCCACGGAGTTCAGTTGCACTGTATGTGCGCGCCCACACGTGGTATTTTGTGGAAGAGCCACACTGAAGGGGCCAAAGAGCTGCATGTGGCTCCCGAGCCGTGGTTTGCCGACCACGGCCCTAGGCGATCGTTTCTGAATGGGCTCCTCACCCGGCGTGGGCAGCGCTGTGCTTCCAGCTGCTATGTCGTCCCCGTCCTGTCCCCACGAGCTGGCGTTCCTGGCTCTTCCCGTGTCGCACGATTTTCGAAGTGGCTACTATTATTGGATGTGACCATTGCCATTTTCTTAGAAAGTTACCTTTTTTTTTCTTCTTCTTGCCAGTATACATCATTTCGTTCCTTCACTGTTATTGCGCTACAGCCGGGGTCCAGAATTTTACCCGCTGTAACTTCTCACCCAGAGTTACCAAGAAAATCAGTGGCTAAAACGAGATTTGCTTCTCAACTGTTTTCTCTCCCCCACCCCCTCCTACCCTCCGGAAGATGGATTACTGCATCTTTTCCAATCGATTCCTGGGCCTTTCCTTCACACACAAACACACATGAGCGCCTGGCGAATTTTCAAGACAGGGCAGGTAGAATCATTTCCATTGTACAAGTGAGGGAGTCGAGTCCGTATGTGCGGAGTGACTTTTCCAGTTATACAGCTAGTGAGCAGAGTGGGGTATTGTGGGGCAGGGGTTTGGGAGTGGAGGTGGTGGTGGGTGGGTGGTGTAACTACCACGTGATATCATGTTGTATGTCAGGAGGTGGCTCAGCCAAGCAGTTCACCCTGCAGGCCTCGGAGATATACCGGTTGTGACTTTGGACATGAAACATCTCTCTCTGCCTCAGTTTCCTTATCTGTGAGTAAGGATAATAGTAGCTCTTCTATACATGAGAATAATCATGGTACCTATCTTCTACTACATGTAAAGAGCCTCAAACAGGTCATTGCACACATTAAGCCCTCAGTAGTTGTTAGTATTTTAATCTTTATTAAGCTAACTTTTCTCCCATTTGAATTTTTATATTTAAGTTTTTTATTTTATCTATCACTGTTAAAAATTTGGTTTTTAATACTGTACTACTGTCAACAATAAGTGGGAAGAATTTTGATATTTTGAATTGTAATAGTCTCATAGGGATCAAAACTCCAAATTTTCAAGCTATATATTCTTAAATTTTCCCCTTGTACTCCTGTTTTCTATGCTTCCCAGTGTCAACTCCTATTCTTAAAGCGGTAGCAACCGTTGCTAATTTCTTTTTGTGTATCTGCCTGGGGATTTCCTTTGCATATACGGGAAATATGCATGTTTATTCTTCTGACCCACAGACTCTTACATGAATACATAACTTACTCTGCATGTTTTTCTGTCTTTATTTTCTGTCTTAGTACTGATCTTGAAGTTACTTCCCTATCCATGTACATAGAAGTCTCTCTCTTTTTTTTTTAACTGAATTTTAGGACCACATTATATTCCATTTTATGAATGTACTAGAGGCCTGGTGCACGGATTCGTGCACATTGAAAGTAAATTAATTAGAAGGTGGCCGGCTGGGCGGGACTGGGCGAGATGGGCCAGACCCGCCATGGAGCCAACCTTCCGTGGTCCCTCCTGGCCCGGCTGCACCTGCGGTGGTGCCGGGGCTCGAAGGGTGTCTGCAGAGTGAGTGGGGTCCCTCTGGCAGGTGAGGTCCCTTGGCCTGGCCTGCGGGGATCGGGCCAAAACTGACAGTCCGACATCCCCCAAGGGTCCCGGAGTGCAAGAGGGCACTCTGCAAAGTTGCTGTCTCTCAGCAGCTCCTGTGTTGAGCGCCTGCCCCCTGGTGGTCATTGCACGTCATAGCTACCGAACAGTCGGCAGTCGTTGGTCAGCTGGTCGGTGGTCTCTTAGGCTTTTATATATATAGATAGACAGACAGGAGGCTATTTCTGGAGTTTTGCTATTACAAACAGGGATGGAATGAATGACTTTGCACATGTCATTTTGCATGAGTGTCTCTGTGAGATGAATTGAATAGGGGTCATTATTCAAAGAATATGTTTACATCTAATTTTGTAGATACCATGAACCAAATTGCCTTCTGTAAGGCTGTACTAATTTGAACTCCTGCGAGCAATGTATGAGAGTATAAGATAGATTGCTTCCCCGAAGCTTCATCAACCCAGGGACAATTACATTAAAATTTCAAATCGACTTAGGAAAATTGATATATTTCTGATGATGGGTTTTCTTAAAATTATGGTTTGGAATAGTCACTTGTTTTAGTCTTTATTTCTGTCATTAGGGAACATTTTAAAGTGCTTTATATGTAGCCCTTGCACATTTCTTATATTTATTTTTAGAAATAGTATCACTATTTGTTGCTAGTCTAATGGGAAATTCCATTATCTGCTCTAACTTATTGGTGTTTGCATATATGAAAGTCAGTGATTTCCACATCTTAATATTGTCCTTCATAACCTCCCTGAATTCTCTCATGTAGATGATGCCTTTTCAGTTGAGTTTGTTGGGTTTTTCTAGGCAAGCAATCGTAACTGCAAATACTGATAATTTCAGTTTCATCTCTCCATTTTTACCCTTCTCTTGTCTCCTTCCATTGGGTAGTAATTTATTACAGTGACATGGTGATATGTATCCCTTTCATTCCTGGCATTGGCCTTATTTTATAAATCTGTATTATTAGTTAGGGTTCTCTGTTCTGTTTTACACACATCCTTAGATATCCTACTGGTTCTGTTTCTAAAAGATGAGATTTATCATGAGGAATTGGCTTATGCAATGATGGAGGAAAAATGTCACAATCTGCTATTTGCAAGCTGGAGGCCTAGGAAACCCAGTGGTGAAATTCAGTCCACATTCAAAGGCTGGAGAATAAGGAGAGCCAGTGGTATACATATAGTCTGCACACACACATTTTTTCTGCCATATGCACACGTGTATATGTATGGTATATGTCTTTTTCTATTCCTATCTTGAGGAATATCCTTTCATCAAATCAATAATTGAGCAATGCCAAATTTCTTTTCAACATCAGAGATGATCATTTGACTTTTCTCCTTGATTCTACGATTATGATAAATTTTTTAAACCTATTTCCTAATATTAAGCTATCCTGGGATAGTTTAACCTCCTGGAATAAATCCCACTTGGTTATGGTGTATGATTCTTTCACATGCCACTCATTTTTGTTGTTGTTAATATTTTTTAAGGAATGTTGCATCTAAAATAATAAGTATCGCTGGGATATGGTTATCATTTTTGTGTACTGTTGGTGTCAATGAAATGGTCAGTTCTTATAATGAATTTAGAAGGCTTCAAATTTATTTGGAATTTATTTATATGGAACTGAACAAAAAAATGCTTTTGTGATTCTTTTCTTTTCTTTAGTTTCTGTAATTATTTCCCATATGCCCATTTTATATTTTTTAATGAGTGCTCCAATAGTTTTTCTTGATTAGTTTATCTAGCTTTGTTTTTGCTCTTTGGTTTGTTTATTTTTTCCAAGATCCAGCTTTTGGATCAATTGTTGGTCTTCCTGTGGCTTTTCTTTTTTAAACATTAATTTCTGCTTTTGTCTTTACTAATTTCTCCCTTTGTTTCCTTTCGGGGTTATTTTTCTAACTTGTCGAGTTGGATACTTTAACTCATTTATTTTCATTTTTTCTTGCTTTCCGATGTATGTATTCGAAGTTGTCAGTTTATACAAAATGAAGTGCATAGACACACTTTGAAGGCATAATAAGTAACTGGTCCCTGCCCTTTTTCCTCAGCACCTTTCACAGTATCAGGCACAAGAATGATGCGATTCAACGCATGCATAGTAAACAGCTCCATGGCAGAGGGACATGCCCCTTGCCCTGCCCTCCTACCCTGCAAAATACAAGTTTTGTTGAGCCCTACTTACTAGCACGCCCATGGCCATTTGCCCCAGCAGCAACACTGGCATGCTTTAGCCAAAAAGATTACCTCACCGGCCAAGAGTTCCGAAGACTGGCTGCTTGGTTGCTCAACAGAGAAATATTTTGATAAGCTAAGTTGGCACCAGTGATTCCGGAGTTCTTGCTCCAGGGCCCTGGGTGTAGGTCCATCTGCAGATCTGCACACGAATGAACGCTGGTATTTATACAGGACCTATTTGGGACGAGTCTGGTGTTCCTTAGACTGACTATGTCTTTCACCCTCTTACCATCCCAGAGAGACAGCAGGAAGAACAGCAGGGGTGCCAGGAGGAGGGTCTTTACCTCTCTCAGTGATGGAGAGGACCAAGTTGTGTGTGGTCCACGCTGAATATAGTCGTTGAAAGTGAAGAAAGCCGTTTGCAGGCCCAGAGGAAATACCTTCTGGTTCAGTAGAAGGTCAGGGATCTTGTCGGGCTTGAGCGAACATTTGGTCCTTGGTTACTAGGAGTTTTCCCAATCAGTCAGGCAGAGGGATGGTTAATTAGGAAGAGAGAGGCCAAGAGATGGGTTATTGGCACAGCAGCAGCTAAAATGACAGATTGTTCCTCGGGCATCCTGAAGGTGGTGTTTTGGTATTTAGCTTCTGCTTCTCTGGATAAACCCAGACTGAGATTTGGGGACATCACCATACTCCCAATCTGACACCCTCCTTTTTGGGATCTTATTCAGTGTATAATGGTGGTTTAGTGGTTTAAGGTGGGAGTGGATCTGTTCGCTGGGTCTCGTATGCTCAAAGCCCTGTGATCCTCCAGCTTTCTCTTTGCTGGCAAGGTAGAGGGATCAGGGGAAGCCGATGAAAATATCACAATTCTGTTTCAATTAGTAAGTCAGCCTGGTCAACAAGAAAGATGCCTACAGATTTTAATTGGTCTCAGGGGAGAACAGAATGTTCTAAGACGTCCTTGCTCACCCTGATATTGAATTATCTGGGTCACGGGGCAGCTGCAACCTCTCCCCAAGGGCTCCGGATGTCGGCCTGGAAATAAAATTCAAATTCACTATTAACCTTTTTACCACCATGTTGCTTCCAAACAGATCTTTTTCAGCGGAGTTAGCTCTAGCGACACAAAGTCGGTGCCATTTCTAAAGAGGTCAGCCTTCTTCCTAGAATGCTGACCCCAGAGGACACAGATGTTGGGGGAGTGGACATTCCATCTAGGAAGAGGGATCAGAAAGAGCTTAGTTGAAATTTAGGTCTGTGTTCTCAGGCTAATTGCATTCATCATTCCAGAAGCCAATCCCTTTAACTTCCCTGTACCTTGGATTCTCTAGCGATATAACGGATATAGCGGGGAAGGCCGTGTTTCCTCATAAATGAGTATGGATTTGAAGACATCAAATCCATGGCACAAATCCTGTTGGTATGAAATGTTAGGGCATGGAAAGGTTTCACTATCCAATGACACTATCATATTCTGTTTTCTCTCCTACCCATGTTTTCAACTTGTGAAACTCACGTGCGGTATGAGACAGGGGAGGCTAAGTTTTGCTGTGACAAAACCTCCATATCCCTAAGGCTTAGTTCTCATTCTCATAAATCTGATACGGGTCAGTCTCCTCTCCTTGGTGGCTACCTTTCAATTGTGTTGAAACTTTTGAGTTGCTTCCATCTTGAAATGTTGCTACCTCGGAGTTGCAGTGGCAGGAGGGAGAGCATGCGTGGAGCTCACAGCCCCCTTCTTTGTTTTGTTAGTCCTCCCCTGAGGATATTTTTCTATTGATTTTTTTTTTTTTTTTAGAGAGAGTGGAAGGGAGGGGAGAGACAGAGAAACATTGATGTGAGAGAGACACACCGATTGGTTGCCTCCTGCACGAGTCCCTACCAGGGCTGGGAATCGAGCCTGCAATCAACGTATGTGCCCTTGACTAGAATTGAACCCAGGACCCTTCCGTCTGCGGGCCAACGCTCTATCCACTGAGCCAAACTGGCTAAGGTACCCCTTTTGACTGCATCACTTCACTCACTCATACTCATGAACCAGAATGAGTCACATGACCTCATCATAAATGCAAGGGAGGTTGGGAGATATGGTGGAGCTTGTGGGATATGTGAGGAGCACTAGTGTTTACGTTATATCTTCCCTAAGTGTTAGTATTTGTTTTGTGATGTCCAAACCAGGCAGGGATTCAATGAGGAAAAATCCATTCAACAACCTTGCCAGTGATTACCAGCCAGAGATACAGAGATAAAGAAAGGGCCAGATCCAGCCTGAGGAATTCCTAATTGGGAGGCGGGGGTGGGGAAAGATGTAAACAAGTAAATCCCTGGGCCATGGAGAATTGCTTGGAGGCATAGATGAAGTAAGTGGGAGATGGGAGTGATAACTCTGTCCTAGTCAGGGAAGGCTCTACGAAGGAGCAGACTTGAAAGCTGGTCCCTGAGTTCTTACAAAACAGCTTTACCTTGACCTTTAGGAAGGCTACTACCTGTATGTAACTCTGCACGTGTGCTAGTTGTTTGTGAAAACTGATCTCATTACATTGCGGTTAGTGATTCAGGTCTAAGAGAGAGATAGACAGGGACAGACAGCGCGAGGTAGAGGCAGGACAGGCGGTCCTCTCAAGGAGGGAGACCCAGGTTGCTCTGGACACCCAGGGAAGGGGCCACATAGGATGTGTGAAGACAGGTTGTGAGCAAGAGCATTTGTTAGGGACAATGCCTGTAAGAGGAACTGTGGAGGGAACCAGGAGAGGCCTAAGGGGCCGTAGGACCACACTGAAAACACCCATGGTTTTCAGAGCAGCTGGTGAAGACCTGAGAGGCCCACGTACGCCGGCCACAGTGTGATGCGCTAGGTACCCCTACCTGTGAAGTCACATTGTACGTGGTTAAGCGCTGAACAGATATTCAGTTGTGATGGTAAACCTCCAGGAAGGATTATAACGGTCACACCAACTCTGAGCACCTCAGAGTTCACGGGGAGGCCAGCAGATGGAAATGAACCAATTCCGCTGGAGATGTTGTTTCTGAAACCGAGTAGGAGATGGTATGTGAAATGAGGGCTTTGGGGTTGCCATCCAAAGCTCTTTCTAAATTGATTTCGATTCTGGATTTGGCAGCCGGTGAGGTTGTGAAACTCCTTTTCTCTCAGGGGTTTAAGATTGGGAACAAGCAACAAGTGTTGAGTAAGGATCTGCCCTGTGCTTATCACTGCCCTGGCTGCCATGGGGACTCAGAACCGTAGGAGGAAGCTCAGGCTGTGGAGGAGCACGAAGGAGAGATGAGAGCCGAAACCGGTTTGGCTCAGTGGATAGAGCGTCGGCCTGCGGACTCAAGGGTCTCAGGTTCGATTCCGGTCAAGGGCATGTACCTGGGTTGCGGGCACATCCCCAGTGGGAGATGTGCAGGAGGCAGCTGATCGATGTTTCTCTCTCATCGATGTTTCTAGCTCTCTATCTCTCTCCCTTCCTCTCTGTAAAAAATAAATAAAATATATTTAAAAAAAAAAAAAAAGGAGAGATGAGAACTGCACGCATAAGTGACAGAAACACCAGCGAACAGGACTAGGCAGGCACAGCTCTACAACGTGGACAGACAGTATCACCTGCTCAGACCAAGGAAATAGAGTCCTGCCCTTGACCATGAAGCCAGGCGGGACCGGCCCTGAGACTGTGCCTGTCTTTGCTCCTCTCGCCGGGGTTAAGTCATTGACAGGCCCTAGAAATGACAAGAACCAAATGAAGATGGGGGCGCCCTCCGTGAGATGGAATGAGTGGAAATCTGAAGTGAAAAGATTATTATTAGGTGGCTGAGTCAGATCTCTCTTGGGGTTCTGGACGCAAAGTCCCACCTGTCACCCAAGCTTCTGGGATACATTCATGTTTCACTCTGAGTTTCTGAGCCATTGGCCTGAAAGCCATCCCCACCCCATCCTTCATTCTTCCCTGGTGTGTGTGTGTGTGTGTGTGTGTGTGTGTGTGTGTGTGTTGGGGGCGGGTTCTGTGTTCTCATGGCCATAGATGGGTCTGATGGACACTCTCACCCCCAGGCCTGGCCTCAGATGCCCATTTTAGGAAGAAGGAGGCTTGGGCTGAGTCGCCCCAATGATACACACTGCAGTCACTCTAGGGAGGTATCCCCAGCTACCCCTGCTGGAGGGCAACCAAGTGAGTAACCCTGCCGGTGTCACGTGGTCCTGGCACGGAGCTGGCTCCTGCGGGTGCCCGGTCCCTCCGATGGCTCACAACACACACCCACCCTGGCAGTGCCCTTGAAGGGACGAGGGGTCTGTCTGAGGGCCTTGGAGAATGAACAGTTGAACTTGCAGAAGGAAGGCTATGACCCGGTGGGCAGGCAACTAGAGCTGACGTGAGAGTTTCTAGAGGAGAAAGGTCCTGGAGAAGTGTGGCCTGGGAGTCTCCCGGTGAAGATCTCGGGGAATAACCTGCCCCTTCCCACGCATGTCCTTGGCCTCCTCAACCCAGCTCCTGTGGCTGACGCAGAAGTCCCTGCAGCTTGCTCGCCCGGGGCAGAGAGGGATAGAAACTAGCTCCCAGATGCAGGATGACGTAATGGCGAAAACCCACCGTCGGAATCTGAGTCGGGAGCTCAGGAGACCCAAACTCTTCGCCTTGGAATTGGCCGCCGTGCCTAGAGTTGTGAGGAGCTGCATGGCCGATCCAGCTCCCCAAGGGACTCCTATTTCAGGCCCTTTGTCTGACTGATGGTGAGGTTTAGATATTTGCTCTGGGCTTTGGCGTGTCCTTCAACTTGATCTTCCATGTCATTCATTTGGGTCTCGGCTGTGTACTCAGATCCCCTAAATTCTCATATTTCCTTTCTTCCTCCTTCTTGCTCCTCATCCTCCTACTTGCTGTCTCCCTTTCCTTCTCCTTCTCTCTCCCCACTCTCCATAGACATCTGTCCCCTGAGGCAATCCATTTCATTCGGGCCATTACTTTGGGGGGGTCAGCTGGCTCTTCCTCTCTCTGTCTGTACCCCCTTTGGTGTCTACCTCAGGGCCTGGGTGCTTGAAGTAGCAGCCCAACACAGGATGGAGAGGGTGCCCCGGCTCCCCTTGAGCTTGATATTTTATTCCCTGGGATGTTCAGTTGCGTGTGTTCCACTTACCTGATGCTCACCTGTGTGGGCAGGTCGCCCATTAGCACCTATTAGAATGTTGGCACAGACGAATGAATCAAACTAGCCCTGTGCCGCCTACTTACTAGTAAGTGAGTCATTGGTCAGAGAAAATGGGACTCCAATAGTGGGGTAGAGAGGAAAGAGGCTAGAGGCAGTGTGTACGGAGATTCAGACAAGCTAAGAGTAGCAGTGGGGATGCGGGCCAGTAAGCAGGAAAGGAGGTGTTACTGATGATAAACTTGTTGCCAGGATGGCTGCAGGAGTTTGAGTTGTTTCAAAGAGAAAGAAGGCTAGCACCAACAATGGCTGAAAGCTTGGGCCTGGAAGAGATGGCTGGGGATTACTTAACCCCGTGCCCTGTCCCCAGATAAGAAATTACCTGTGTTGCCTTGGCCGGTGTGGCTCAGCTAGTTGAGTGTTGTCCCATGCACTGAGAGGTCTCCGGTTTGATTCCCCAGTCAGGGCACATGCCTGGGTTTCAGGCTTGATCCTCAGTAGGGGGCATGCAGGAGGCAGCCGATCCATGCCTCCCTCTCCCCCTCCCTCTCCCTCTCCCCCTCCCTCTCCCTCTCCCTCTCCCTCTCCCTCTCCCTCTCCCTCTCCCAAGAACTCGGGATTGTCAAAAATAAAAAAAAAATCGGTATCAGTGTGAGTAAAAGGAAAATCATTAAAAATAAATTTAAACATAAAGATAATCCTAATGTTAACTATAATACTAAATTAGATCCTTACAATTAACCTAGTCCCCACTCTGTGTCTGACTGTACCTCTAACTGTAATGGAAACCCTGACAAAAACCTATAGCTTGCTCTTTTCCCTGGGCGAAACCTGCAGCTCAGAGCGGTATTTTGTCCAGAGCCACCCAGTAGAGCTTAGGTTTCTCCAATCCCATGGCTGATGTCCTTTCCACTCTACCATAGGCCTATCCATGGCCAATCTTCAGACACAAGGAACAGGGCTTACTAACATTTTTCACCGACTGCAGAGAGCCAATAAGATTGCTACCAAGGACGATGCTTGCATTGGACAGAAAGCTCCTCTACGCCAGTTCCTCATGTTGTGGGGACCCCCAACCATAAAATTATTTTCGTTGCTACTTCATAACTGTAATTTTGCTACTGTTATGAATCGTCATGTAAATATCTGATATGCAGGATGTATTTTCATTGTGACAAATTGAACATAATTAAAGCATAGTGATCAATCACAAAAACAATATGTAATTATATATGTGTTTTCCGATGGTCTTAGGCGACCCCCTGTGAAAGGGTCATTCGACCCACAGGTTGAGAACCGCTGCTCTATGCCCAATACAAGTCTCTCTTTCATTATGTTCTCATTGAAGATAATGCCCAACTGATTGGCATTCTTTCTTTGCTTCCTCTTCGTAAAGATATACTTCTGGGTCTTGGTGTGGGGGAAATAAACTTTTGCCTTTAATTGTTCAGAGAAATTGAGACCCCTCATAGCAGCACCTCCACAATGTCCTCCAATCCCTCCTGTCCCCCCCATACTACTTAGTCTGTTTGTATGTTACCTGTATGATGACACTTGCATTACTTTACTTTGTAGCAGAGTAATTTATCTACTAGACTAATTGCCTCTATTAAGTAGAGACCGAGTCTTCCTAATGTAGCAAGATAATTTGCAGTGAGATTAATTTCTGTGTTGTTCTTGCTGATGTAAGTTTATTCCCCTTTGTAGCCTAAGAAGGTACCCACGGCTTTTTATTATCAGACTAACATAGTTATTACTGGCTTTTGTGTTACAGGGACCAAAGCTGATGCCACCAGACCCCAGACGACACTCTCTAAGGAGGCCGTGGTGACTGGAAGCCTCGCCTGCACAGGTGAGAGATAAGATTTCCAGGGATGGAGGAGGCCCAGGGCTGGAGATGAATAGAATTTGCTAGAAGGGGGTGGGGGAAGGCGCTCTCTGGAGAAGAGGCAGGTTCCGCAGGTTGTGTAAGTGGTAAGGCCTAACCCCCGGCTCCCAGGAGAAACCCTGAGGAGAGGGAAGGTTCTCGGTGGGGGTGGCTTCTCGGTTACTGAGAGATGCTGGGCACGAGGTGAGTGGCTGTTTTCGTGCCCTGGTTTGGCAGAGGCCAGCAGAGCTGTCTACCTTCGGAGGACAGTGAGCATGCTGGCCGTAATTCGTGTGGACTAGAGGTCAAAGTTCCCTTCCAGAACACTGGACCGCTTTAGACCCCGAGACTCTACTATGACCCTGAGATTAAAAAGCAGCAGCAGCCTCCCCCAAACATGTCATGACACAGATTCAGTTTTGCACTTGGCTCAACCAGTGCGGGTTTAGCACAGACCGAATTGGATTTAAAACAAATGAAAGGATTTTATTATGATCCTAGAAGAAAATAACAAAGCAGAATGCCAGACCTAATATCCTCCTCTTTCCCAAGCCCTATGTTCACTGTCACACTGCTTCTCTGGCTCATTACGCTGCTCAGTCTATGAATTTCTGTCTCAGCATCCTGGGACCAACTCAAGTTTGGTGATTTGCTAGAAGGACTCACTTATGCCTGCAGTTAAGGTTTGTTATAGCCAAGATTCATGGCAAAAGCAGCAGGAAGAGGAGACGCGTTGGGTGGAGGGCAGAGATGTCAGATAGAGGCTTCTGAGCTTTTCTCCAGCTGTGGCCACACAGTATATGATCCTTTTCTAGACGTTCACACAACGTCTTAGCCCAGGGAAGCCCACTCCTGCCTCAGGATCTGAAGCTTTTGTGGAGGGCTGGTCCCATAGGCACATGCTTCTATGCAGCTAGCCATGGTAAGCAAAGCTCAGGACCCCAACAATGAAACCAGATACATCACGACTCTTGCTAAATGGTCTTGACTAGCATTTCCCTTTATCCCGGCGCACACAGCATCATAATCAGTAGCATGAAGGACAACAGGAGTTGCCCAAGGATCAGACTGGGTTCTGGGCTTCCCTAGAGAAGTCCCCTGATTCGAGCTCAGTCGCCCAGGCACCCTCTTTCTCCCATGTTTTCTTCTCAGCTCAGAGGACAGGTCATGTATTTGTGACAGGCCTGTAGCTTTTGTGACCTTCTTCCCACTTCCTTTCGCATTTCCTTTGATTTTGGTGTTTTAAAATTTTAACTTTTTTCTAAAATTGCTCTTTCCTGTTCCCTCTCATAATTATCTTTTTTTTTTTTTTTAATGGACAGCCAATAGATTGCCTCTCACTCTAGGGATTTTACAACATAGATGTGGCTGCTGCTTGCAAAGGGGTGTAATATAGGGGTGTCCGTGACCTTTAGAGTGGGCCAGGCCCCAGCCCCAGGAAACCTAAAAGCCAAAAAGAATACTTTAGAATTTTCCGGCCTCTCCCTCAGGAATTCTTTTTTTTTTATGGTGAGATCTCTTTAAAAGGGGCTTCAAAAATAATTTTAAAAGTCTTGCTTGCAGTCTCTGAAATCTAGTCAATGAAATGGATCCAAAATATAAAGCTTAGAAACAGAACAAGTTTCTTTTCGGTCGGTGTGAGGGGGAGATAAGGCAGTGTACTTAGAGCATCAGTGTGTCATGAACTTGGCCCTATTGCATAGTCCCAACGAAAATTATTCAAAGTATGCTTACAATTCGTCGCTGAAGTTCAAGGCGAATAGAATAATCTCTGGTCCCAATTTGGTTTGTTTTTTTCTGAAAAAAAAAAAAGAGGAAGAAGAACAGATAATAGAATCCTTATTAACTTAAGGAGAATATTCTGTAAATACATTTTCCTACCATCACCACCTCACCCCTCCCTAGCCCCAGACATATTCCAACACATTGCATTTGAATCTCGATCTTTCTAAACCAACACTGGACACAGCATTTTCATTTGAGAACACATATTTTCACTTTAGTTAACTCACCACCTCTCCTAAATGAGAATTCTTTATACATAATAATTACAATTTTTCCCCCATCTAAATCCTAGACTTCCAAGACATGAAGTCACAAAGGTTCCTCTTGCCACTGTAACCTGCTCATTGATCAGGTGTTCAGTGGAGTGGGCCTTGGTAGGCTTTCTTGCCATGAAACTGCCTTCACCATCATCAGACAGTTACTTACAGAAAACGGATTTTGTATCCAGCAGGAGCTTTTGAACCCCACAGATCTGGGGGTTCCCTGCTGTGCAATTGACTAGCAGTGTTTAGGTGGGCCAGTGTCCTTAGCGTCTATGAACTCAAATTTCTTTCTTTGTAAAATGGATATAATGATAACTATTTCATCACTCGTGGTAGGGATCCAGTTACACACACAAATACATGTATAGGAAGCTTTCGCCCAATGCCTGGCCCAGACAGAGTGGTCAGTATTGTCAGCTGTTACTATATAAAGACGGAATGGGGTGCAAAGGATGAGAAAATATGGTTCCCACCTTTAAGACATCTCTCGTTTCGTTCAGGGGTCAAAACCAACATCCCCAAAGCCTGGTGAACACGGAAGGATGGTTTTGAAACACATGCTAAATTGTGTGATTCAGTTTGTCTGGATTATGGGATTTGCATATCTATTAGTGAGATCTGCATATCAATGCATACCAAAGCTGCATGGCAATACAGCATCTTCTGTGGGTACTAAACACAAAATTAACCACATTTATACAAGTGAAATGCAGTGTGCTAATTGAATTTATTACCAATGATAAGTTAAATACAAAAATACATCGTGTATTTTTCATTCCGATTTGAGTATGCGCAAGTATTCTGCCACCCGACAGGAGGGAGGAGGACCATTCTTTCCTGTGTAATTTCGGGGTAAGCGCTGTTCCACGTCGAGGGCATTTCTAGGCGGATGAAGTAGGAGCAGCTCATTTGCAGGTCTCTCCTTGGCCTGCAGTGAATGTTGTGCTGTTGGTCACAGCTCCCGAGAAGGGGTTACAGACAAAGGGCAAAACTGCAAACCAGTCTACAACCCCAGACTGCGCACACCTTCTTCCTAAATTCGGACTCTCTTTTCTAAGTGAGTTTTTGTTGGGTGAGGAGAGTTCAGGGAACACATTCATCAAATGCTGTTCCAAGAACATGTCACCCTGCCCATAATTTCAGAAAAACAAACCTCAGTGAGGAGCAGGTATGAAATATTGTAGGCAAGGTCAAGGCCGTAAGAGTCTCTTGCAGAGCCCTCGTGTACTCATCAAGCTGAGAGGAGTCATGGCAGGTCCCTGTTGGACAGGAAGGTCACTGCCTTGGGGCCTGGGACAAAGTATGGGACGGGGCCTAGTGACTGTGCATGGTCAGACATATGTTGGGCCTTGACATTGGACTTTCATCAAGGGCCATAGCTGTCCCTCTCCCCCCCACCCTATTATCTGACCCTGGAATGGGACATAGAATTCCACATTGAAACTTAGAATCAGAAACTCTTAGAGGGGACCTTAAGGATCATCCAATCCAAGGACATTTCTGAGGTTTCAGTCCCTTCTGCTCCATCATCCTAAGTAGTTGATCAGTTATTGTATATGAACAGCTGATAATGGGGTGTCAGTACCTTTACTGATGCAGACTTCCCTCTGAGGACGATTGATGCAAGTATTGAGCCACTTCTAGATTGGAAAGTTCTCCAGGGGGACCTTTGTACCCACAACACCAAGTACAGAATCTGACACATTGTGTTTGTTGAATAATTAATAATTAATAATAATAATAATCTATAATAATAAAAGCGTAATATGCTAATTAGACTGGACAGCCAAATGACCTTCTGGACATCATTCCGGACATCCTTCTGGACAAAGCCACTGTGATGGGGACCGAGGCAGAGGCGGTTAGGGGCAATCAGGCAGGCAGGCAGGCAGAGGGGTTAGGGACGATGAGGCAGGCAGGCAGAGTGATTAGGGGCCATCACGCAGGCAGGCAGGCAAGTGGTTAGAAGCCAGCAGTCCCGGATTGTGAGAGGGATGTCCGACTGCCAGAGGATCAGGCCTAAACTGACAGTCACACATTCCCTGAGGGGTCCTGGGTGTAGGCCGGGCTGTGGGGACCTCCCCCCCCACACACACACAGATTTCATGCACCGGGCCTCTAGTAATAATAATAATAATAGCTAGCAGTATTGAGTGCTTACTATATACCAGGCCCTATACTAACCACCTTCCCTGCATGGACTTCTTAAATCCTCAAAACAGCCCTTTGTGAGAAGTATGCCTTTTACCCCTGTTTTTATCGAATAAAAACATGAGCCTCAGAGAGGCAAAGTAAATTGCTCCATGCTTGTCAAGGAAGGAAGAAAAACAGCATCTATTAAATCCTGCTCCTTGCCAGGTACTGACTTAGAGACTTCTGCCAAACAGTAGCTGTTCATTCCTTACAGCAGCTACTTCAACCCGTGTGCGTGCGTAGGAATTTTTAAAACATGCAGCACCTGACTGTTTAGTCAGGGGCACTGACCTCTCTTCCCTGAGATTGTCAAAAAAAAAATGACAACAGCCAACACAACAATAGCCGTCCAATATGAGCGATACCTATTTTTGTGTGTGTGTGTGTGTGTGCACCGTAGAATGTTAGTGATTAGTTTATGTGTGCCATGAGATGGAAAATATTGAAAATCACTGCCTCCCAGTAAATCTAGGAGGTTGATACTTCTTGCCCCAACTTCTTATCAAAGAATGTCAGCCACTTGCTCAAAGCCACTGAGCTAGCAAGCTGGAACGCAAGCTGGAAATGACCAGGGCGCCGAGAGGGGCAGTGCAGTGTGGAGGGAGGGAGTCCTCAGGAGGGGGAGGGAACCTCACTCTGGACTCCCCTCCTCATCGCCTAAGACTGCCTGATGCCTGGGCCCAGGGTAGAGGCCTTGATGAGAGCTTAACCTTCCCTCCGTGGCCTAGAGGCCAGCCGTGGCCATTTGAGGGTCGAAGACCCCAAGCCCCTTAGTAGACGTGCTTTCTGTAGATTATCTGGGTCCGACTCAGCATTGTTCACCAGCGGCTCGTTCCAGAATTCCTGGTATTTCAGTTACAAAGCAGAGGTGCTTTATTTTACTTCCTAATGCAAAGTGGGTTTTCTCTGAAGGCACACTTCCCAGGAGCTAGCAGCCCGCTCCTTCCTCGGAGCAGGGAGAGTAGCTCCGGGCAGGTGGGCAGGGCAGGGCAGGGGGGGCCTTAGGAGTCTGGTTTGTCCTGCTGAGCTGAGAGGGACTCAGGTTCACCGTCACCTGGACAGGAGAGTGCTTGGCCCTGAGGCTGGGCCTGTGCTTGTGTGGTTTTGCGGGGCAGGGGACGGTACGCTGCGGTGGCTGAGCTCAGGATTAAGCTCGGTGAGTGCACCCCAAGGCTGAAGCCTGGGATGGGGGTGCCCTCCGTCAACCAATGAAGAAAGCATTGCTCCTTGTGTTCCTCTGAGTCTGTAATGTGGTTGGTTCTCCAGGAACAAACAAACCCAAACCACTACCCAAGTTGACAAGCGACTGTTATTGCAATCCTAAAGCAAGCTATAGTAAACGCAGGAGGCATGTGCCTAAACTTTGAGCAGATGTGTGAACGACGCATTTTAACGAAGGACTGTGTGACTCACTGAGCCGTGATGCGTGGGCCCTGCTGTTCTTCTTTTTTTTAAAATATATTTTTTATTGATTTTTTTTATAGAGAGGAAGGGAGAGGGATAGAGAGTTAGAAACATCAATGAGAGAGAAACATCGATCAGCTGCCTCCTGCACACCCCTACTGGGGATGTGCCCGCAACCAAGGTACATGCCCTTGGCCGGAATCAAACCCGGGACCCTTGAGTCCGCAGGCTGACGCTCTATCCACTGAGCCAAACCGGTTAGGGTGGGCCCTGCTGTTCTTAATCCCCTTTGATGGTTGGAAAAACCCTTGTTCCAGCGGAAAGACCACTGAGAAATGTTGGAGTTTGCGTTCATGGTATGGCTTTCAGACACAGCAAACCTTGACTGTGTCTCCAGTTCTCTCTGTGTTTTTGTTCTTGGTCGTCCCCTGCATGTCCTATGCTTTCTGTCCACTCCTCCTGCCAGGAAACTGGTCCAGGCCTCATCCCCACATAACCGTCTTCTGGAGAACCTCCTAGCAGGTCTCCCTGCTTTCCAGCTCCTGTCACCTTAGGTCAGGGGTGGGGAACCTTGTTCCTGCCAAGGGCCATTCGCTATTGATAACCTCATTCACGGGCCATACAAAAGTATCAACTTATAAATGAACCTGCTGTATTTGGTCGAACATTTAATGATCTTGTCCCTAATGCCTTGGCAGGGCCAGACCAAATGATGTCTCGGGCCCTATATAGCCCTCGGGCCGGACGTTCCCCACCCCCGCCTTACGTAATGCTGCTGCACAGATCCTTTCTGGAGAAGATGAAGGGCAAGATGATGTCACTTTCTAGGATCTAAGCTGTCTTATATTTGGCAGTGAAATGTTTTGGTATTTTATATAGATACTTAGGAACTTCTATGAAATTTGGGAGCCAGTGAGGATATAACACTGTGTTCAAACGGCTCTGAAATTTATACCCCAGCCATGCTTTATGGCTTGAGTGTCAGACCCATATTTCCAAATACCTTCCTTGACTGCTAGCGTGCTGAGCTCAACTGTATTTAAAGAGCCACGCGTAAATCTCAAACACAGCAGGTCCCAATGCATCATTCCTTAATCCTGTTTTCTTCCTCTGGTCTTCGATCCCGGTTAATGGTGTCACCATTCACTCTGTCCTCTAAACATCCAAATCAATCGTAGGTCCTCTCTTCCTTTCATCCCGTATAATCAAAGGACCAGTGAACCCTATTGATTCCACCGCAGGCCTGTGTCTGCAATGTGGTCTTTCTCCTGTGGCTGATTTTTCCTTATAGCTTCTTCACCTTATACCTGCATTATTTCATGAGAATCCTGACTTATTTCTCTTCCCTCGCGTTCTCCCTTCTAGCCCAGTCTCCACTATGTTGCCAACATTAACTTGCTTCTGAAGAGCCTTCCCGAGGTCCTCATGACCTATAAAAAAATGTCTAGGAAAATGTGCTCCAAAGGGGAGTGCGGGGGGTGGGGGGTGGGGGTGGAGGGCGGGCAGGTAAGGGAACAGCTCCTTTCTCTTCTCCTTTCTACCCGTGTATCTACAGAGGTTCTATGTGAACATATAGATCTGTGTCTTTGCTCAGGATCAAACTGTCTCAGTGTATTAAGTCTGATGCTTGTATAAATGTGCCATTTTCTCCTCGCTCCTCTTATGCTCCCAGAACTACACTGAAGTTCAGACCCATCTAACACCCTAGATTTCCGGGTAGCACATGCAGCAGGTACATGTAAGTGAGCTGTAGCACGTGTCTACAGAGGGGATCGCTCTTCCTCAGCCCTTCTGTATGAGCACATGCAGAAAACAAAAGGAGGCCATCTGGGGCTTGTTTATACTGGCCCTGGGACCGACCGCCTAGGAATTATGCACAGCCAATAATGACTAATAACCTACTTATTACTCATATAGCGTAATCACAGTAAATGCTCCGGGGCCCACATGCTATTTGCTTGTTTGGGTATGTGCACCACAGTCTCATGTCTGCCCAGTATGGCATCTCCCGTAGAAGAACTGTTAGCTTGCTGGACTAAACTATATTTAAAGAGCAGTCGATTCTATGAATTCTTTGCTCTTAATTTGTAGTTAAGTTCCAATGAAACCCCCTGTGTTTTATTTAATCAAGTGACTGTTGAGTTAGAAAAAAAAAGAAACATGATTGTGTGGGACTCAGACTGTGGTTTGCACTGAACCTATTAGAGAAGGAGGTGGAGATGCTTGGAATTATAGAGCAGAAGTCAGTACGTACTTGGTCAAGACTCGCTGTTTGCCTGGGCATTGTGGAGATCTCAAAAAAATATATAATACAGTTTATGCCTATAAGTATTGAGAACACGGGTGATCCTTGAATAATGTGGGGGATACGGTTATCAATAGATCTATCTATCCATCTATCTATCATCTATCTTTCACTCTGTCTATCTATCTGTCTATTTATCTGTTGATGGGCCTTTCTACCTAGCCTTTGTAGAAACAGTATCTACTTCATCTCAGATGGTGGGCTTTTAGAGTGAAAACATTCCTGTCAGTGGGCACAGTTCTAACCCCATATCACCAGGGGAAAGGGAGAACAATTCAAAATTCCTGGAATACAAGATGAGCAGAGAAAGTCATGAGGGTGATTCAAAAGTGATATTAGAGGTGGCAGAGGCCCAGAGGCAGAGAAAGCAAGGAAGAGACACATGTGGACAGCCCTAGGACCCAAGGGAAGAATGGCAACATCAAACCCAGGGCCAAGGAACACGAAACGCCAGTCCCCTAAATGCACAGGGGAACTCCAATGCCCGTGGCATGATGGTGGGGTGGGCTTGATAGAAGCCTTCGACAGTTTCTAACGTAGTGGCTTGAAGAGGATGAAGGGAAAACATACCCTGCCAATATGATGCTGAGCCCAAGACTCCAACCTCTTATCCCTTTTAATTTTAAGAGAAAGTCTACTGTTTAAATCAGTGGGGAAAGACTTTTTCCAGAGCATCTGAGTTGCCTGCCAGGTAACATGCTTTTTTGTTTGTTTGTTTGTTTGTTTGTTTGAGGAGGTGCAGGGTGAAACAGTGGTGACCATGTCTCCCAGCAATCCTGCCCCAGCTTAACCTTGGCCCCCAGTATCACACAACTAATTCGTCATCTTCTTCTCTGGATCCCATTGTTCCTTTCCTGTCACTCAAGCAGGAGAGGTTCCTTTTGGGGATGTAGGTGTCACTGACATTTCCTTGGCCTGCTGAACAAGGGAAAGCTACCCTTTCCTGTTGCACGGCGCCTCTCAACACCGCCTTCCCTGAAATGATGCCACTGGCTTAGGGTAACTTCCGGCGCCATGGCGATGCGTTTCCAGGCAAGATGAGTGCATATCCCACTTTTCCCGGCGGTATCTCATCTTTCAATGGGGTTAGCAGTCAGCAGAGCCTCACTGTGTGAGACGGAATTGCATCTGTTTCCCTTGGTGGCCACCCCGAAGGCAAGGCAATATTTCCATCTCAGGGCCCAAGCTCGCCAGCCAATGGGGGAAGTGAGAACAAGCTGGGATCTGCTCGCTGATTCATCCGCAGCTGTCTGCACCGCCTCACGGGCAGACCTGGCCTGCTTCACAATGAACCATGATGTTGGAAAGAGGGGAATCCAGCCACGTGAGTCAGTCCCAGGTGGGCTCTGCAGGCAGCAGCCTCTGGGCGCTCCCTCCTCCAGACTGCACATGGAACTCTCAGTCTGGAAGTCGTTAGGGGATCATAAGCCCAGAGCACCCTGAGGTCATCTTTGAAAGGCGACCTGATCCCAGAGCATGATCTGACTCTCACACGACTCTCCCAAACTGCACGCGTATGGTTGACCCCCACAATATCAGCAGATGCACAGTCTTTTCACCATGGCGGTGGTTGGAATAGTCTTTGTGGCACCTAAACACACTCATGAGTCACTGCTGAGCTGAACGCCAACCTTGCTCAGCTGTTGATTGCAGCCTCCGGCTAGGCTTAGCTTTCCCAGTCTGTTTCCACAGAAGCCAGGGTTAAAGGGCCAGCTCCTTTTCCACACCCTGGACCCAAAAGAGATCTTACTCCGGGCATCCAGGGAGGCCCCTCCATGTGGGGGCCGGAGCTACAGAGCACATGCCCCCACCTGAGCTCAGGTGACTACTGTGCGTCCCATCCATCAGCTGGCGCTTCTTTCAGTAGGAGACCAGGGAATCAGCGCTCTAGACCGGCCCACCTGCCCTGTTGGCATGGCCCTGTGATACTGACCATCCCAGGGCGGTGGCACAGATAACTTGGCAAGCATTCCTTCAAAGCCAGCAATTACCATAAGGAAGTTGTAAATGCATTCAAAACAATGCGAGCAAGTCTGCTTTGGGGCCATCCACTTTCTTTCCTTCTCTTCTCTTCTCTTCTCTTCTCTTCTCTTCTCTTCTCTTCTCTTCTCTTCTCTTCTTCTCTTTTTCTTCTTCTTCTTCTCCTTCTCCTCCTCCTCCTCCTTTTCCTCCTCCTCATTCTTATTCTTATTCATTCATATTCTCTCTCTCTCTCTCTCTCTCTCTCTCTCTCTCTCTCTCTCTCTCTCTCTCTCTCTCTGTAGTTGTTTAATACAGATTTTCAAGCTCTACCTTAGAACTATGGGTTTACTTTAATAAACTCCTGAGGCGATTCTGTTGCGCCAGCCAGGCCTGTAACCACTCATCTAAAATACTTTCCTTAGCTTTAATCTGGTTGTACAAGTATATCTGAATGAGACTGCAGGTACCAACGCGGGTCTGCAATTCTCCGATTGTTTTGTTCCCTCGGCTGGGTTGATCATCTGTCTCTTTGTCTCCTGGTTATGAGCAGGCGTGGAGGAAAGTGCTGGTGGAATGGTCATTCCACTCTCACGGGCTGGGCATTGGTGGACGAGGTGACCAGATGTCTGTGCTTGTAAAAGCAAGTCCCCCAGTGTTCACCCAGACCATGATTTATCCACAGAAGCAGCGCAACAGAAACATACTGGCCATCAGTAGATTCCAAACATGGAGAATTTATTAAGGATATTGTGACACACCCTTGGATGCTGCTTTAAAATGGTATTTGCAAAGAATTTTGCACAGAAAAACTCCTGGCACGGTCCATACTTATGGTATAATATTAGCTGAAAAAATGGTGCACAACATGTCATACAAAATATTTTAAATGCGTAAAACATGCGTGGAAATACAATGGAAACAGTCACTAAAATATAGACAGTGGTTTTCTATGGCTGGGGGAATCTTATATTTTAAATTCGGTTTTTCTAGTTTTACAACAATTTCTACAATGATTGTATTAATAGCTTTTACATTAAAATACCCAAGGCTATTAAACAAATTTTGCATGGGTATTAGGAGGATAAAATGAGATCATAAGTGGCAGGCAGCTGAGAAACATGTGGTTGATTGCTGTTGTATTGAACAGTGATTACCGGCTTTAGGGGAGGCAGTCATACGATATGAATTTTAAAACGATGCAGGAATAGATTGTACCATCTCCATAGGCAAGTGATAAGCGTATGCCCGATTAGTGTATCACCCTTCTCTTCCGCTTCAAATGATGATGTCACTTTTTAGGACACCTCGGGGGAGAATACATCTCAGGCCCCTGACGTCCATCAGTTTACTTTGCCTTGTCCCGAATCAGTCCGCGCTGAGCGTGAAGGTATTGCGCCCAGTGAATGTACAGCACGGCTGTCCTTCCCTCACTGGTCCAAGCCTGATGTTGGCGACTGTCCCCTCAGCACCTCGGGCAGTGGGTTCCCCACCTCCCTCTCTGCCTCCCTCAGCTGGGTGTGCACCTGTGACGAGCATGGCCACTTTGGGAGATGACATTTGCCCGGGCCAGGTGCTCAGCTCTAATCTCGCTTCCTCTTCTTACATGTCTCCCAAGGGGCATAATTCCAGTCGCTAAATATAAACTGTGTCGTCTTAAAATACATGGCCTCTTCTGCCAGGGCTTTCCGTTTTCGCCCAGGTGGCATTACCAAAGTGTCTATTAATAACGATAAGGCCAAGTGGCCAAACATGGCTCTCTACCCTCTTCGTGAGGGGGAATGGAGGGGGTGCCAGGGCTCAGCGTGGGCAGATATGAGCTGCCCCTTTGCTTTTCTCTGGGAAACAGCCCATGCCACTCTGGCAGGTGGCACTAGCCTCCGGGACCACATGTGCTTGGTTTTCATGGTCATACCGCAGCCAGCCTTGACGACCAACTTGGCACCTCTAGAGAGAGTCCCTGAGAGACGGCCCAAGCTCGGTGGGCTGAGCAGGAAGAGCCCATAAACCTAGCCAGGCCCCGGCTCACCTGCAATTTCTGATTCTCACCATCAATCACAGTACTCACCCTTCCTAATATCAGCAAGATGCCAACACCGGAGGGATCCAGTGGCCAAGACAGTCTTGTGTCCTCACCTTGGCCTTGACCCACGGAACACAGAGTAGAACTTGATCCTCATCCTCACTGATCTCTGCCCATCCCATCCAAGAACCTGTAAACACACCCTGCTTACTCCAATCCTAAGAATAGCCGTGTCGTATTGAGAGCTTACGAGGGGCCAGGCCCTTCCATCACAGATGACTAAGCTTTACAACACCCCTGAGAGGTGCCCATTATTCTTTCCAACAGATGCAGAGGCAACACTCGGAGAGGTTGAATAACTCGCCCCAGTCATGTGTCCTGACACAGTCGCGTCTGAATTCAAACACAGACCCACTCGACTCTTCTCCTAAACCAGTTCACTTTCTTCAAATTCCAGTGTGCTGTTTGCAGACAATTCAGTAACTTCCTGTTGTCCAAGGGCAGAAGGCAGGGGTTCAAGGATGTGCAATACTTGCTTGCCCCGGGCTCACTCTAGGTGCCCTCAGTGACCCCGTCTGAAATTGAGACGGACCCAAATGTTCCCTGAGCCGCCCTGGTGGGGATTAGCCTTTTGGGGACTTGGGACATCGAGCAGTCTTCTGAAAAGGGGAATTGAGGCTGTGCGGTATCATTTTCTACCAGAGTCTACAAAGGCTGAAGGAATTTGGTTCTCATATTAACAGCTCAAGGTGTCTCTCGCCAGAAAGGGCGACAAATGTCCTTTCCGAGCGAGCACAGGGCCTTGGCGTGTAAGTTTATGGAAGGGAAAGATCCTACCAAGAGATGCAACAGCCATGGCTCATGAAAACTGTACAAGGAATGACCACCTTCTGTACCATGAATGACTGGTACATGTTCAAGGAGGAGGGCAAGGTCCCTGGAGCCCAGCTAAGGCTTCCCCTGCTTCTCCTTCATGATGACCTCACTACTCCCCGTATCCAGGGGTCTGCTTGCCCTGAGCAGCCTTCTTATTTCTCCACTGGGTGCTCATACTCACACATGTGCAAAGTCTGAAGATGTCATCTCTCAGTGCACACATTTCACACCCCTCCCCCCCCGCCCCCGAAGAATTCTGAACTTTAGATCCTTCTGAAATGGCCCAAACAGAGAAGACAGAAGACAACCCTTTTCATGACCCAGCAGGACGGAGTTATCATGACGCACCATCCGGTATCTGGAGTTGGGATGTTAAATCGGGGTTATTTTGTCCATCTTCCCAGAAGGCATGCTTTAAACAGGGACATGGGGGTTGAGAACGCCCCAGTGGGGACAGAGGTGCCACCACCAGTCTGTGCCCCCCCCCCCCCCCCACTCGCTGTCGGGATGGGAGGAGTAAATGAAGACTGCGCATGTCACTTCAGAAAGGCTGCCAAGGTCTGTGTCATCCCTGGAGTTCTAGTTTGTTCTGTCTCATCCACGTTAATGCTCCCTCCATGGGTCTTGTAAAACCAGGGCTCCGTGCACACCTCCCTCCCAAGTTGGGCAGGCCAGCTCCGCCGCATTAAATCAGTCGTGACCCAAGCTGATTCTGCTTACAAATGACTTCCAATTAGCATGCAGCAACATGGGCTAAGGGTTCCAAATGGATCAGTTCAATAGCTGCCTTGTGAAGAAATGGTTTCCCATGGGTCTCATTTTTTTTTTTTTGCGATCCTTTGTGTTGGGAAAAATTTTTATTTTTTTTTCTGTAAAAGATGACTCCTCAGTAAAACTATGAAATGATCTGATTAAAATACTGGGCTTATGGAAATTTAAAAAAATTCTTCTCTGTCTGACAGTCGTTAGCCATCAGATTTTGAATCATGAAGCTCACCTTCTCACCCCGACATCTTCCTCCCGGGAGAATGCACCCACCGCAGGTTATGATGACCTAAATGTGCATATATGTAGCCCAAGGATTAAAAAATATAGCCTTGGTGCAGGGTTTAGGGCCCTAAAGTAATCACAGGGTGGAAACAATGAGCATTAAATTATATCATATACTATATAAATGGTTAGGGCAAAAGTAGGTTTACAGTTATTCAGATGGGAAATAATACAATAATTAATAAATAATAATGTAATAATAAACTCGTGCACTCAGAACTGTAAGCCTATTTTTGCTGCACCCGGTATAAGCTTAATGTGTCATACAGTTGCAGAATAATCATTTTCCTAAGCATGTACATGTAAGTTGCAAAGCATTCCCGATCTCTCTCTCTCTCTCTCTCTCTCTCTCTCTCTCTCTCTCTCTTTCTCTCTCTCTCACACACACACACACACACGAGCCTCTTCTTAATCTCCTTCTGAGAAACTTGAGCACAACTCTGATGTTGAAATACACATGTGAAGATTTCTAATACAATATGGCCACGCTCTCTATCTTGGGGGAGTTCAGTGGCTTCACCATGAACAGCAGATTCAACATGCGGGAGGCAGTGCAATGCGGGGCAGGAGTGAGTGCGGGGAGCAGGCAGCTGAGCTAGACGAACTCGGAGGGGGTGATCTTCGCGGTGGCTGAAGTGGGTGGCGGAGTCATGACAAGGGTGAAGACGGCCCAGGAGGCTTCTGCTGACACAAACAGCAGAATGGGTTCCCGGTGATACCACAGATTCAACGAAAGGAGGGCAACCCAAAACTTCAGGAACCTAAGCTCCTGTCTCCAGGTCAGACAAAGTCGGGGCGCCCAGACAGGACACGGGGTTGAAGATGAGACCGTGCGGATCTCCACTCTGTTCTCCAGGGGGAAGAACTGTTCATGTAAACAGTAGGTCACACCTGCTCATTCTCTCGGGCAGGGGATTCATTCGTGCAGAGTTGACAACGAAAGCACTCGCGTCCTCAGAGGCCGTGTTAGATGGCCATTCTCCACTGGTGTGGCGTTGGGTTCGGACACGTCATGAAGATTTATGGAAAGCGTGAAACACCGCTACTACCCCTAAATGAGAAAATCTCACACTGAAGAGTGACTGGCAGGGGAGCATGGAGAAATTATAAATCTGCCAAGTGTTGGAGTCCACATCATATTGGAAGACAAATTAAAAACATCTGACGGTGAACATCCATGACCACAGACTGGACCCGGCAAGCACTGGTTCGAGCCATCGCAGAAGCAGAGCCGCCTGCCCCCTGTGACTCAGTGGTTCTATAAGTGGATCGCCTCTCTCCCAGCTCCGAGAGGCATACGGTGCACTCCAGGGGGATGCGGTCATGCCAACGAAGTGGGGAAGCCGTCAACATGTAGGTTCGCCGTTGAACATCAGCAGCCGCTGCTTCCCAAACGACAGCCCCCTGGAGAGTCCAGCTTTTAATTCCAGCTTTTAATTCCAGGTAGTTTGCAGGTGTAATTGACTCGTAATTGCCTGAACGCATGTAGCAACAAGGTGTGTTTACAAGTCATTGGCCATTGCAGTAAATGGCCCACTGACTCCCATCCCTCCCAGCCAGCTGCCTTGACAGGGAGCTGAATGTGTCTGACACATTTCTCTTCAGTGTCTCCTTGGAATTCGCTTCTACCCGTGTTCTTTCCGAAGGGCATTCTAACCACGCCGGAAGTCGTTCATTGGCTCCTCTGCTCTGTAGACCTCAAGTAAACTTTACTTAAGGAAGTATATAAAAAGGCCCGTTAACATTCTAAGGTTTGTTCACTCATTTCTCAGTAGTACATTAATCAGTAGAGACCTAAGCTAAACCGAGTGCTGAGTAGGCGCTGTCTGCTTGTGTCTCTGTGACTTTAGCATGACTGGTGCTTCAAGGAGACTTTATTGGGATGTCTCATGAGGGCCAGACATAAGCAAGTCATTGAGTAACGACTAGTCAGATTGGAACACATTAGAATTTGTCACTTTCTGTGCTGTTGACTGTGACTGATAGACTGTTTGTTTTTCATGGTGAATTGTTTCTTGCCAGTGAAACCCGTTGCCTCTGGGATATCAACATGTAGGCTTGCCATTGAACGTGAGCAGCATACGGTCTTTACAATTAGGTTAAGGCTTGGGGGAAATGGAATAATGGAGTGAAAAGCTCAGAGAAAGGTTTTAAGTTTCTGCCACTTGCAACCTGCATGACAACTTACTTCTATTCATTAGGCCACAGCTTCTCTATCTAGGAGAGGATGGGTTTGAAAAGACAAGTGGTTTCCATAGGATAATACTTGTGAAGTCCTGGGTTCGTATCCTACAAGGTCTGGTCCCTTCTTACCTGCCCCAACAGGCCAGCTCTGCTTTCGTCCGTCTGGCATACTGGGCTTACGAGTTAGATTATTATTATTAATCAAAAAGAATGTGTCTTGAAATTGGGTTGGAACACCACTGGACTAGATCACACGGTCACTCTGGGTTGCTCTTACCTCCTTTGGAGCTTGAACTTGTACATCAGGTGCCTAAGTTTGTGAGGCCCAGAGAGCAGGTGCTATAAGAGAGGGAAAGGAAGAAGAGAAGAAGAAGGAGGAGGAGGAGGAGAAAGAGGAGGAGGAGGAGAAAGAGAAGAAGAGAGAGAAGGAGCTCTTGGTCTCCTCCCTATAGTCACCCTGCAAGTACACAGATTCATCCTGGCCGGAGTGCAGCCCCACCAAGGTCAAGGTCAGCTTGGTTATACTGCAGAGTCCAGTGACAGGAAGTCGTAGAGCTTAGCTTCTCGGTACCCCCTTTGGCTCCTGTGTGTCAAGGTCAGGACCTGGAAATGGTCCCCAGGGAGTCAGATAACCCTAGACTCATACTTGCACACCAACATCAGAGGGTGGTTAATAACCAGGGCCTGTAGGAAGCAGAGAAGCCAGAAGACCCATCCCCACCCTCTCCATATGGTAGCATGGACACTGCTCACACACCATCTCTGAGGGACCGAGGCTGAGGCCAGAGGCCTCTGAGAGCCCAGCATGTGACCGAAACATTTACGAAAGAGGCTGTTTCCATGATCAGACACAACTAGGTTGGACGTTGGTAGGGCTCTAACTTAGTCCTCCTCTGACCCATCGGCGAGCCTGCAGGAAAGAAACCCTTATAGTTATAGACCAAATAAGGAGTTGTGTCTCGGGTGTGCACGCCCGCGTCATAGCTGAATGAAGTTGGAGTTGTCACTGGAGTTAGGAGTTGACAGCATTTCGCTGAAGACCGTCCTGCGGGGTGTGGAGACTCCACGTGTTGCTCGCCTTCTCCTTCCTGGGTCTGCATCTTCGTGTCAGAAAGGACTTGCTGTTGCTCTTTCCCAAGGTTGATGTGCGGTGGGTATGGTATTTGCTGCCTTTACCCCCCCTCCCGTCCCCCAAACAAGGGGCAGCATTACCCAGAGCTCTTCCTTCCGCACGAGGTCACTGTGTGGCTCACACACACCCACTGGCTTCAGGGCCCCTCGCTCAGCCTGGCCACCAGACAGACAGCTGCTTCCCCTTCCAAACAACAGCTCGGACTAGACCGAACACGGCGGGCCATTCTCCTCCTTTGGGGACTTGATGTCCTGCCAAGACCTGAAGAGAGCGCCTCCTGGCACGCGGGTGTCCCCCACGCTCCCAGCCCCCCGCTCCCCCCAGGAGCCTGTCCACGCTCACCTCGGTGCCAGCCTCCGTTCTTCGACACCGTGTTCCTCACAGGTCGATGTGACTGTAAACACTGAGTCACAGCCAGAGTGTAAATGCTGGAGGAAGCCATGCGGTGAGAAGATGACCTCACAGGCCGAGGCTGCCAAGGGGAGATGGTAGACATCACAGCTGACAGGCGACACAGCAGGGAGACAAAGGCACAGCAAGAACTTTAAAGACCAGCTTGGAGAAGGAGCCGCCCTCTGTGGCCCCACAGGGCCAGGCTGTGGGAGGCCAGCCAGGATGCAAGCCACATGGGGCCCATCGATGACCCAGGAAGGCACCGAATCCCACCCCCTGCTCTCTGAGTGGTCATGATGGGAGAGAACCTGCCTTCACCAGAGGGTGCTGTGCTGGCGGCGAGGGTGGGAGGGTGCGGGCTACTGTGAAACATATTCGGGGGTTCCTTAGGTTCTCTGAGGTTCCCCCAAGAACTGCCCTTAAAAAGAGGAAAAGGAAGGTGGAGTTGCTAGGGTAGATTGTTAAAAAAAAAGAGCCAGTAAAGGAATATTACCCATGGGATTTGCATACTGACAGAGGAAGAGAACAAAGCTTCGTGGTGAGGACCGTATTCCATTCTGTGCAATTGCAAAAACAATTGCATTATGTAGTGCTAGATGCAGTCATACTGGGTGCAGTCACCCTGGGTACATTCCACACTGGGCCCATCGCACACTAGGCCCGTTTAACCTTCTTCTCAAAGTACTAGCTAATGTAATTAGATTAGAGAAAGCAATTATAGGCCAATGGCTATGGAAAAAAGTAATAAAAGAAAGATTATGCAGAAGACATCATAACATGCTTGGGAAATCCTAGAGAGTTCATGATAAAATATCTCAAAAGAATTCAGCAAGACAGCGAGATAGTAGGTTAACATAAAAACGTTAGTAACATTAACACATACAAGTGACCGTTAGAGGCTATAAGGAATGAGATAACTGAATTTACAGTAGGGAAAAGGGATACAATAAAATAGTAATAAAATGATACCTCATTAAAAAAATACATAAACTTGTACGTGTTTGTAGCATCTTCATTCATCCAGTGCCCGTCTCCTTGTTTTATGGATGAACAGATTATGGCTTATTTATGCAATGGGATGCTACTCAGCAGTAACAAGGAATGCATTAGTGACTTGTGCAACAGCAGAGATGAAGCTCTGAAGCGTTTCGCTAAATGAAAGAAGCTAGACTAAATGACTACTTCCTGTTTGATTCCATCTACATAACATCCTAGCGAGGCACAGCTAAGGTGACCGGAAGACCAGTGGATCCCAGAGGCCAGGGCTAGGGGAGGGGATTCATTGCTAATAGGCATAAAAAAAAGAACTGTTTTATAACTTGATTGTAGGGGTGGTTACATTACTGTATACATAGGCCAAAATCTCATGGAATTATCCATCCAAAATTATTCGTTTTTAGTATGCATAAATTATGCCTTGAAAAAGCCGATTTTTACAAATAACTTGACCCTTTGAATAGCTAATAGAAGCCCCCAGAAAACCAGCCAAGGCACCCTGGAGTGACGCTAACATGGAAAAGGAGTGTCTGTGTGCAAAACAGCCTTGTAGGGAGTAAGGATAGAAACTAGATGTTTTCGGGCAGAAAACTCGGAAGTCACCGGATCATTTCTCCTGGACTTTCAGACTGGGAATTTCTCAGCATTCCCGGTAAAGCTCAGATTCGATAAAGCAATGGAGAAAGTAGCGAACAGCATGCAACCACTCTCCTCACAGTACCACCTACTGTTCCCTCCATTTATCCTCCTCCTCTCTGCCCGATGAACTCCTGCTGTTCATTCACTCAGCAAACATTTACTCACGCCTGCTGTTTCACAGACTTACACGTCACGCCCTCCATGAAGTTTTCTACAACTTCCCTAACGAGGGTTAGTCACTTCCTCTCTGGCTTTCCCTGGCATCTTATTCACCTCTCGCCTATGTAGCCATGATTCCTCTCTTTCCTCGTCTGCTCTGTAGACTGGTGATGCTTCTGCTTGAGGGAGACCAGTCTTATCCAGCTGAGTACTGCCAGTGCCTAGTGCTCTTCAGATGTTGACTGATGACAAATGAGTAATGAGTGGAAACAGAGGGATAAATGGAAACATAGGGGCTCTTACTGCCCAGGGCACAGCCTTTGAAGGCTCGCTGCCTTGGTTGGGATCCTGGCTCTAAGATTGAGTGGCGGTGTGTACCCATAGGCAAGGTACGTACCCACTCTGCCTCAGCTGCTACACTTGAGAAAAGGTTATCATCGTAGTACCCACCTCGTGGCATCACTGTGAGGCTTCGATGAAAGAATCCAGAGTGAAGTGTTTAGAAGATGGTCAGGCATATACCAGTAGTCTGTGCTCAGTAAATGGTAAATACTATTGCTCATTCCTCTCCCCTTGTGAATTGGATTGTTTGGGGTAAAATGTTTGTGCACTCGGGGGGTTTAGGGTGGGGGGAACAGAGAGAAATTTAGATTTCATTCCCCGTGAGGAGCAGAGAGGGTATGTTAATAGATTTTATGCTTTGCCCTCGTTCTTCTCAGCTAGAGTCAAGCTACACCTCCTGTGTTACTCCCTCGCCTTATAAGGACCCCGGGCAATAAAAAAGATGCTGGAATCTAGCCACACAGAGCAATGAGGGGAATCTCTAGCCAAAGAAAATACAGTTGGAGGGTAAAATATGTCATCAAACAGGAAAAAAAATCTTCATTTTTCTTGTGAAAAAAGAAAAAGGGTGGATTTGAGATAGGTTCTGCTGTGTTAATGGCTACAATACCCATGAGATAAATGACCACTTTTAGAGAAGGGGCAGCCATTCCTAGTCTGGAGACATGATTTTGAGACAGTTTAGGTAATCTTAAAATTTTGCCTAGCTTCTCCATAGAGTCTTTTAAAGAGTGCTTAAACAGCCCTGGCCAGGTAGCTCAGTTGGTTAGAGCGTTGTCTTGCTACACCAAGGTTGCAGGTTCAGTCCTGGCCAGGGCACATACAAGAATCATCCAATGAATGCATAGATATGTGGAACAACAAGTTGATGTTTCTCTCTCTCTCTCCCTCTCTCTCCCCTTTCTTTTCCTCCCCTCCCCCATTCCTCTATCTAAAATCAATAAATTAAAAAAAATAATAGTTTTAAAAAGTGCTGAACAAGCTTTCTCTAAGGATCCCTCCGACACCCACCTCAACTCTTTGTTCACGTCCCACCATTGATAGTGTCTGGTCCCAGAATGAGTCATTGAGAACATCCACAGGAACATGGGAAGCCATGTGTCCTGATCCTGGATGTGAGAGGAAGAGTCAAAACACAAAATGCGGCCCCGGTGCATGATGGGAGCATCTGGGGAGCAGTGCCCAGGTGCAGGAGGCCAGGGAGGAGATGCAGGGAGAGAGGCGACACCTGCAAAGGAGCACACGGGGGAATTTGGACACCTCCCGGGAAGCAGAGCTCAGACTTGTTCATATCTGTCCACCTGCCTACTTTCCTTTTCCCGGATCGCTGGCTTTCCCCGAATTTCCCAGAATTGGATTTTCACTTTCCTCCTGTCTTCAACTTCTCCTCTCCCTCTCTCACTTTCTTATGAACTGAGCCTTGATGGGACAGTGACGGAAGTTTCATCCAGTGCGTCTCAAGGTTCGGTGTTCTGGAGTCAGGGGCTGGCCAGTCTCCTGTTGGCCCTGCCTGTCCACTCGCCACCTTCTCCATCCCGCCCTGCGACCCTCAGGGCTGACCTGTGCGTCTCTTGCCTCTGACTTCCCATGAGGTTCAGCCAATGCGGGTCCCGGCAGGAGATGGGTGGTCAGGAGCAAAGATGGGATGGGGTGTGTCCTCCCCTGGCCCCCTCTCTGTGGGGCCAGCAAGGGCTGGCTGATCCCTCCTCCATCAAGGATGTCCTGTCTGGTGGCCATCCCCAGACAGTCCCTCTCCCACAGGTTGCAATCACCCCTCTCTCGTCATGCCCTTCAAACCTGACCCAACGTTGTTATAAGACAGAGCACTGTATTTGGGGTTCCCCCTCACTCTGGCTACCTCTCTGAAAATGGTCCCTTTATGAAACTCCCCTAGAATTATCCTTACTCGAGTGCATAGTCAGTTTCCTACTGGGACACTGACGGCACAAATCCACAGGGAGCTGGTTTAATATTCAGCTTCCTGCCCTAACTGGTTTACCTCAGTGGATAGAGCGTCAGCCTGCGGACTGAAGGGTCCCAGGTTCGATTCTGGTCAAGGGCATGTACCGTGGTTGCGGGCACATCCCCAGTAGGGGGTTGGGGTGCAGGAGGCAGCTGATGGATGTTTCTCTCTCATCGATGTTTCTAACTCTCTATCCCTCTCCCTTCCTCTCTGTAAGAAATCAATACAATATATTTTATATAAAAAAATTCAGCTTCCTGGCCATTGAGTGCAGATATTGATGAGTCGGTCCAGAGGGGGATTTTTAACAAGCACCCGATTCTGACGCCAGTGGTTCAGCGATGACTTTGAGAGACTCGACCAGATTCCAACCATCAAACTGGACACGGTCCAGAGTTAGTCAAATAGTAAGGAAAACGCAGCCCTCTTTGTTCCCATTGTTCCAGCGCGTCTGCTGAGAAGTCCACATTTTTATGAGATCATCATGAGCTAAGTTGGGAAAGGCCTGGGGATTTCTCAACCGAGTCCTGGCGAATGTGGGAGGGCTCCGGTAACCAGAAACAGAGAACTGGAGTATCAGCATTATGTGACAGTGTTTCTCAACGCCTCATTGATTTATGCTGGGCCGCTGAAGTTTGTTTGTATTATTTGCATCATCACTAATAAGGTAGGAAGATGCAATAGGTGGCAGAGGCCCAAACCCGACATTGAAAGAATGGGGTTCATGCAAACCAGCCATACATGCCTCTAGTCCAACCCAACAGGTGTTAATTGCACAGTGTTACAAGGAGGCACTCCGCCAAGGAGCAAGCCCAGAAAACGAGTGAACCGGTATCAGGAAAACACCAGCGAGGACCAGCCTGGCATGCAGGGAACATGCAGAACCTCCCTGGGTCTTGAAGTGGCGTGGACGTAACCATTCCCGAAGCCTGTCCTGATTTGGACACACCAGGTGCATTCTTGGAAGGTGACTCTTTCAGGTCTTCAAGTTAATGTTTGATTAGGCAACAGGGTGGACAGCAGAAGACCTGGAGAAGAGCCATGCCTCTTCCGGGAGCCGTCACCTCCTCTTGCTTCTCCAGGAACTTCTTAGAACAGGAGCTCAGAAAGTAGAAGGGGCTGCACCCCTAGTGTCTGCCCTAGAGGTCTCCAAGCAAGAAGCCCATCATGGATGTCCCTTCGAGGTGACCGAATGTAAGTCCTGCTCTTGCCAAATCATAGGCCAGAAAGGATCCCCCCAATAAACGAATGCGCCATGACATGAGGGGAGCATGTGCCTTCCTTCCTGGTCCCCTGTTCACCACTGTAGACATACCTGGATGTGATGTTACCTTGATCCCATGCAGCTCTGGAAAAGCAGAGTCCAGGGGAGAGAAGATGGGTTGTAACATCCAAACCCTTGGTCCAAATCTCGCTTCTGCCGTGTACTTAAAGGAAGTTATTTCATGATTCTGATTCCTTGTTTCTGCATTAGTCAAACTAATGAGACCAGGAACCTCCTAAGAGGATGTCATCATATTATCGTCATATTAATCATATTACTATTTCTAATCACAGCACAGCAACTATCATGTAGTCCTAGGATCTCAGTAAATGAGAGTGGTCGCTCCTGCTGCTCTACTGGAAGCCCTAGTGAAGCCCCAAATTGCCCCTTTCCTTCCTGTTTGTCCACCTTCCATGTCAGAGACACTGCAACCCAAGGGACAACCTTGCCTCCAAGGAAACGCACAGCTTAAGCGCGCAGCTGGCCTGGGACGGAGGCGCCAAGGACGATCGTTTCTGAGATCCAGGTTCCGGGGGAATTGGTCCCGGCACAGGAAAGAGTTCCACAGTGACGACCACACCTCCCACCACTCGACTCCAGCTTCCTGGGCACCAAAGAGTCCTCCTCCTCCAGTGGAGAGTAAGGACAGAACTATGGACCCAGTCCATGGAAACCCAACGGCTCTATCTCAGGGGCCAAGAGAAATGGGCAAAGCCAGGCAGCCCGTGATACGCAGAGCTCCTTGGCCTCAGCTTCCCTGGTGGGATGTTTGAAAACCACTAACTCAATCTATTTCCTGGGGTGCGGGTGTCATATGTGACTCTTAGTCATTCCTGTTGCGCTTCTCAGACATACTTCCTGAATGTACATGAACACATCCTGCGCCTACTGAACTGAATCCCTTATCGCTGCCAGTTCATCACTTGCCTACCCTAAACCACCATCTGGGCCTCTGTAATAATCATGACTCTGGAATATTTGCCACCTAACTATACCAGCAGAGCAACTATGTCTTATTATTAGCATCAACATTCATTCATCCACTCATTCATCCATCCATCATCCATCTTGTAGGTAATTTGGGGGCAGGGGAATGTAGGTGCATTTGGGAGGCATAGAATATCCAT
>NW_005871548.1:24771-64010 GCF_000147115.1 Myotis lucifugus | reverse complement strand
CTCTTTCAGTCAGACCTGTAATCATAGCAAATACTAGTAACATCTCAACAACCAGTCGCTGTTAGCCGGCGACTCTAGTCGAGCAAGGCTAATTGCTTTCCCCTTTAGAACTCCGGTGCCTGCCTGGCCCAGGAAAGGTGTTCAACATGGTTGTTGAACTCGTAGGTGATTTTACTATTCGCAGAAGGAAATATCCAACTAGTCATGGAAAAGTCTCACCCCTGTATCTAACGCTGGCTCAGGTAGGAAAGTAGGACATGTCCCCTGGGAGTCTACAAAACATGTACTCACAAAACAGGTACGTAGCAATAGCAAGGTCTGATTAAATACTAAAGTTAGTCATCTATATAGTGTGTGTGTTTCTCAGCCCAAGCTGTACATTAGGATGGCCCGGGAAGCGCTAGAAAACCACAGAAGCCTGTAGCTCACCCACAGAGATTCTGATTAGGTCTGTCTGGTCAAGGCCTATATTTTTGAAATATTCCCCAGGTGATTCACATGAGCATGAAGGATATGAATCACTGTAACAAGTGCCGAGGAGTATAATTAAAAGGGAGGCCAGTGAGAACCAGAGGGGGGCGGGGGGAGAAAAACCTCATGGCACCGTCCGACCGTGTGTTGAACCCTGAATCAGAGACAGGACGTGGATGGACAGCGATGGAGGGAGGAGGAGAGCTTGCCTGGGAACGGGGAGTGGAGACTGTGTGAACTGAGGGAATTGATAGCTATTTGATGAGTGGCAACCACATATTAGAGGGAGGGTGCAGAGGTTCAAGCCCAGCCCCGCCCTGTCCCACCCGGCTACGTGATGGCAAGAGGAACAGCTCAGTGACAAAAGGAAGGAGGGCACAGAAGGGAAGCATCTTGGCCCACAAGCCTGGGAAAGAATGTCCCTTAGTTTGTGCCCACAAAACAGCTGTGGGTGGCTATGAACATGGCCTCGAAGAGAGATGGAGACAGAGAAATGGCATGCGTCTTAACTTGAAGATGCCATTGTTAAGACGCTAATATGAATCAAGCCCCTGGGTTTGGGGCCCCAGGTTCTTGGAACTGTTATTCCAGGAACTGCTGCCCCTTAAGAATTGAGCGTATGTTCCCCTGACCTTCCTTACTCCCCAGGTTCCTCAATGGCAAACTCTCTTGCCTTTCTGCTTCCTTTCCAGGGAGGAATAAAGAAGCTGGGTGGGGTGGGGTGGGCAGTCGGGGTCATTGGCGGTAGAGTGGACATTCAAGAAGATGAACCAAAAAAAATTCATAAAAGAAAAAATGATCTAAGGGGGTAAATATGCCTGAATCCTACCTGTTAACATGCAAAATGAGGTAATAAACAAGAGGTTGCCCCAAATGGTCAGGTGAGCTTGTGAATGGTGTGCATCAAGTCTAGTAAGCTCGAAGGGAGGGTGCTGTCATTGCATGAAGGACTTTTAACAGTGTGTGTGGGGACAGATCCCAAAATGATGGAAAAAACAGCTCGTCAGAGCAGCTCAAGACATAGTAATATTTTGCTCATTTTGTCTATTTCTCTATCCAATTGAGGGCAAGCAAAGAGAACCAAGCAAAGAACAATTTTAACAAAGAACTTACAAAACATTAGAAGGCGAGGCCCATCCCCCTACTCCCCAGGATCATGAGCCATAGTTTATGTCACTCTTCCTAACAATGGAGCTATTATTAGAGGGGCAGAACTAGCAGAGAGGAAAGCCTAAAGATTCTGCCCAGAGGCGTAGCAGACAGAGGGAGCAGCCGTTTCCCAGGAAAGCAAGACGATTCCCATTTCACTCACCCAACAAAACTTTTCCAAGAATGAAGCCAGACACCCTCAGCGTATCTTGGAGGGAGCTGGCATCGCATCCCGGGGCTGCCAGCTGCTGTGTGGGTGCCCGTGCCAGAGCTGCTGTCTGCGGGCTTTGGCTAGGTGCACGCCCATGTCGGTTTGGGGCGAGCAGCGATCTAAATTAAGATGATCGTCTGGGTCCCCAGGTCAGACCCGCCGCTCCCCAGGCCCTCGTGGTGAGTGCATATCACAAAAGTGTCAGTTTCTCTCCTGACCTCCCCGGCCTCCCAGCCTCTACAACCAGATCCACGGATCCCCGTAACTTCAGCCTCAGCCCCCTGACCAGTTTGGTCTTGAGACAGAAAGTACTCAAGCGGGGTCAGTACGTGCCTTCCCCCCTCTCCCAGCAGTGGTCCCTCAGTATCGAGTCATTCTCCCAAGAGGACTGCACCAGTGACCCCCAGTCACTTGAACGTGACTCCAGGCACGAGATGCCTGTCAAAACCAGGCAGGGAGCAGAAAACCATCCATTTCAGCAAAATCGCATTCGTCTGTCTAGCTCAGCATTTCTCAGACTTTGGGGTGCATCCTGGTCACCTGAGGGGGGCTTGTTACACTACACATTGAGTTGATCTGGGGGGGTGGGGAGCCCAAGTTCACAAGCAAGGCTGACACTGCTGGTCCAGGGGCCGCACTTTGAGAACCGCTGGCTAGTGGCAGCATCTGGATTCTTTCTGATTATTGCACCCTGATGCCCTGCTAATCTCAATGCAATGTTTCATTTGCTCCTCTGTTTCATTCATTCCCTTTACAGCAGCAGTTCTCAACCTGTGGGTCGCAACCCCTTTGGGGGTCGAACGACCCTTTCACAGGGGTCGCCTAAGACCATCGGAAAACACATATATAATTACATATTGTTTTTGTGATTAATCACTATGCTTTACAGCATCGTATCTCTTACAAGTTGCCAGGCAAGTGTGACCTATTGTTTGAACAAGCAAAGTTAATATAAATCTCACCATCTTCCCATCACTTTTATTGGGGACAGTGAACTGACGTGTGTCCAGGCAACCAACTCACTTCCTTGCCCCCAGTAAAGTGCGTGGAGGGTGTTAAAGCCACACAGTATCCTTTAGAAACGTAGGGCTTCCCGTGGCATTTCCTGTTAGACACACAGACACATGTAGCAGGATTATAGATCAGCCTCATTTAAGATAAAGTTTGCTGGGGGAGAGTAGAATTGCTCCCCATGGGACTTAAATTAGGTACAGAGCAACCAAGAAATTGGCTCTATAGAAAATTCCATTTCAAAAAAGTTCTTAACTATGAACTCGTTACCAGTTACCTTCACGGTGTAGGAGCCAAACAAGTCCCAGCGGGTAGGACACGTGCACTGCGTTTTTGAGACCCCTCCCCAAAGATGGGAATCCATGAAGCCTCACATCTGACCTCTCACGAGCATCAGACGTTTCTCCAAACTTTCTGACTCTTTCATTTATTCCCACGACTAGACATGGATATCTTCCCATCCCTGAAAACACATGCACGTGGATTTCACTTCGATAATGGGTCAGTTGCCCATTATTAAGTACATTTGATTTCCGTCTTTTCCTTTCCGAGTGTGAAAACGTTCAGGGACTTTTATGGAGAACCAGTACCTCCGCTCACTAGACTTTTATTTTCACAAAGGCTGCTGTTTGGCTTGGTTTATGGCAAGAACTTTGTAAGTGTTTGTCGATCAAAACGTTAACAGGTTGTTGATTCGTTAGCTGTTGAATTAATAAATTCGTGAAAGTTGTTCATTAAAAAATATTTTTATTGATTCCAGAGAGGAAGGGAGAGAGAGAGAGAGAGAAACATCAATGATGAGAGAGAATCATTGATCGGCTGCCTCCTGCACGCCCCCACTGGGGATCGAGCCCGCAACCTGGGCATGTGCCCTTGACAAGAATCGAACTCGGGACCCTTCAGTGCTTAGGCTAACGCTCTATCCACTGAGCCACACCAGTTAGGGCTGAAAGTTGTCCATTTTGATATATGATTATAAAATCAATGTCATTGTTTTAAAACTTGAAAATCATAAAAATATAAAAAATAAATAATCCTCTAAGCCAGGGGTGGGCAAACTTTTTGACTCGAGGGCCACAATGGGTTCTTAAACTGGACCGGAGGGCCGAAACAAAAGCATGGATGGAGTGTTTGTGTGAACTAATATAAATTCAAAGTAAACATCATTACATAAAAGGGTATGGTCTTTTTTTTTTTTTTTTTTAGTTTTATTCATTTCAAATGGGCCGGATCCGGCCCGTGGGCCGTAGTTTGCCCACGGCTGCTCTAAGCTCTCACAACCTGGAACTAATATTAACTTTGGAAACCTTCTTCCCATCCTATGTGTCTATAGATATGTGTGTATATATTTACTGTAATTGTAACCATATTGACTATAAAATGTTGGATTCTGTTCATTTTACTTTTGTCATGGAAATGTCAAGTCATTAGCAATTCATTGCAAGCCTCTTTTTCATGGCCACCCATTAATAGTCTCAGTGTAATTGCTTCTATTGTTAGCTCTTATTTTTTGAATTTAGATATATATATGTTTCTAGAGCAGTGGTTCTCAACCTTATAAAATGTTGGATTCTGTTCATTTTACTTTTGTCATGGAAATGTCAAGTCATTAGCAATTCATTGCAAGCCTCTTTTTCATGGCCACCCATTAATAGTTTCAGTGTAATTGCTTCTATTGCTAGCTCTTTGAGTGTGTCTAATATTATTTTTTGAATTTAGATATATATATGTTTCTAGAGAAATATTTTATTTAGAATCTGTTTAGAATTTGGAATCTATTTACTGAAGTCGTTAGGTCAAATATAGGAACATTTTTAAAGCTCTTGACAACTGTTTCCTAATTGCCTTCCAGAAAGTTGTCCTGTCATATGCTGACCTGCAGTGTGTGAAAGCCTCCGCGCCCAAAACGTGAGTATCCCCTTTACAGATGCTACAAAAAATGTGTCTGCATTTTCATCGCTTGTTGTTGCTTTCCTCGGTGAGCTTAAACATGGCAAGTTTCACTGTCGTTGGCACTCTTATGTGAAGTGTCAGTTCATGCCCTTTGTCCGCTATTCAGTTGGCATCTTAGAATATTTATTATTTCTCTGCATGTGCTCTTTATACATGAAGGATATAAACACATGAGAGATCGTGTCCCGTTGTCAAATTCTGGACAAGCGATCAGGAGCAAAGAGCAGGGCCATTTGGGGGATGTTGTTAAATATTTTTCTAAGATATAATCTTTACATGTCCCGTGATTAACTTAACCCATTGCCTCTTAAATTATTTATTCCTGTAAATGATTGTGGGATGACCCTCTATGTGTACACGTTTCTTCCGTCACTGGGGTAAGATGGCTGGACCAATGGGGTGGATGATCTTGAACGCTGCGGATTTATTTTGCTAAGTTGATTTCGGAAGGATTGTGGTAATGAACACGTCTGGCAGCAGGCAGAGAGGACTGTTTGTTCTTGTGACTTTCTCAGTGTGTGGGGTGTCGGGAGGAGTAACACCTGCTGAACCTGGGTCCCTGGGAACCTGTGTGTGCAGGACATGTGGGGGAGACGCTCCAGTCTCTTTTGGGGACCTTGTTGCCCCCCAACTGAACATGAAGCACGGAGGACACACTAGATGTCAGCATATAAAGTACCTCTTCCATTTACATGTCAACTTCCCTCTTATAAGACAACCAGGAAATGAACTTTGAATAGGAAATGAATCAGAAAAGAGCAAAGATGAGCTAATCTCTCAAAATATGCTGTCTGGGAGCTCCGGGGCAAGGACGGAGGAGTGCCCATCCAACCCGGGCATGTACTGGGATCCAAGCCAACCTTTGCTCCTGTGAAGGTGACATATGCTGGTCCTCTCCTCTCAAATCAGTAACTCTCTTCCTTTTTTCATTTATTCTTTCATTCATTTGACATTCATTGAGCCCATCCGGTGGGGCTCAGTGGTTGACTGTCCACCTATGAAGCAGGAGGTCATGGTTTGATTCTTAGTCAGGGCACATGCCCAGGTTTCGGGCTCGATGCCTAGTAGGGGGTCTACAGGAGGCAGCCGATCAATGATTCTCTGTGATTTTCTCTCTCTCTCTCTCTCTCTCTCTCCCTCTCCTTTCCTCTCTGGAATCAATAAAAATATATTAAAAAATTAATTGAGCACATGGAGCTAAGAGCTGTAAAAGAAAAGGGGTGCAAAGCCGAGGGGCTCCCCGTCTGCTATGTCTTTGAGTGAAGAATTGGAATAGGGACAGATCTCAGACACACAAACAATCCAGTATGACCTCGTATCAGTGAAGAGTAGCGCAATGATCTGGGCATGAGTCTCTGAAAGTCTTCTCAGATGAGAAGCTGTGGAGGCCAAGTCATCTTTGTCCAGCAGAGGAAGAGGGAAGGGCATTCCGGGAAAAGCACAGAGGAGTAGATGAGTCTCACATGTTTGGGACTGTGGGAGCAAATCCATGGTGGACGTGGGGACAGAGAAGGGCGGGCCCACAGGGACAGGGAGTGAGGCTGTGAAACGGGTCTTTGTGTTCCATTCAAAGGGCTTTCACCCATCCTGTGGGAAAGGGGAAGCCAGAGAATGACACGGACATGATCCATCCTTCTGTTATACAAAGATAACCGGGAGCAGAGTTAATGGCCTGAAAAATAGGAGAGCCCGGGATGGGAAGTGACTAAAACCATGACATAAAGTTATGACACAACGACATCACCACGCATAGATTTTTGTGGTTAAACATATTTTTGAAACAGAAGCAGCAGGAAGAAAGTATACGGCAGAAATGGCCAGAAACCACAGATGAGCTCATGGCAGACAGAGTTGGAGTTGGAAGCTGTCACTGCAGAGGATGAAACACAGCCAGGAACATTCCAAATATTAGAATAAGGATGAGGTCTTTTTTTTAAAAAAAATATATTTTATTGATTTTTTACAGAGAGGAAGGGAGAGAGATAGAGAGTTAGCATCACTGCGCTGCCTTCCCAATTCACTGCCTCGGGGGACATTGGAGAGTTGAGTTCGAAAAAGGAGAGTCACAAAATTAGATAGTGACCCTTCAGTCTACAGGCCGACACTCTATCCACTGAGCCAAACCGGTTTCGGCAAGGATGAGGTCTTGGAGCCCTTTCACCGTCAGCTACAAGATTGGCTACATTTTCAGTCCCCAAGCACCCAGCTCCGAAATCTGTCCCTGTTCCTTTATTATTTGCAAGTATATGTGTGTGTGTTTCTTATACATTCCCTGGTGGAAGGAAGAGCCTGCTTGGGTGAGTCTTATGCCAGGGCTCTCAGAAAGTTCAGAGAAGGGTGAGGAAGCTTTGGAGGATGTTCGAGAGCAAAGAAATCAGGAGTCATGATGCAAAGGAGGGTGTGTTGAAGTGCAATCAGGCAAGGAATGCAGGGAGTTGACTGAGCGCTCTGGCCATGTGAAACCAGGAAGTGACCTTTAGCTCATCATCACTGAAGATGAGAGGACAGAGATGACACCCAGAGAGAGAATAAGTGGCAAACGTCACGGCAAGAAGGGAAATTCTAGTTCCTTCTTTTCTCTTTGGATCACGTGCCCCCTCGGGTTAGATCTCTATCCCCGGGCATCTGGAGGAAAAGTGAGACATTTAATTCAGGCCTTGGACTCTTTAGGTGGGTACAGGTTTCGTGTCACCTAGGTCACACATCCGATTGGCGGAAGTGAACTTTCTCCTTTTCGTTGATGACGTGATTCTGTGGCCGCATGGTACTTGTGAATTGCCATCTCTGTGGTTCTCTCTGCTTCCTGGCATCTGATCTTGCCCAGAAACTTGCAAACATCACATCTACCTCACCAACCACCTCTGCCCCCAACGACGACCAGTTGTGGGCCTCTGATTCCTTCATATGTTCACCGCCTTGGACTCAGCCAGGCCGTGTGCCAGCCAGCCCGCCACTGTTCTTCCTGACAGACGCCTGCTTCGTCCTTGCTCACAATCTGGACTGGCCTTCAGGTGGCACTGGGTGTCACCCATGCAGGGCTGCTAGGGGGGAGCACTGTACCTCCATACAGGCCCCCACGAGCAGTATCCAGGGGCCTCCCATGATGCTTCAGCAGGTCCCCCCCATTGCATGGACGACTCCCCCAAACCAAGCTGGACACCTTCTCGAACCTCGGGACATTTCACAGGCCCCCGACTGTTGAGACTGCTGACGCTTCCAAACTTGTGCCACCCACTTAACAGATATCTGTGTGGCCTCAGGGCTGTGCCCCGGAATGGCTTACGCTGCTCTGAGATGCCCCAAAGGCACACAGTCATGACAGGAAGAAGGGAAGGTCTGGAGACTCCGGGAACAAAATTCCCTGGGAACATTGGTTTCTCCACATCAGGGGCTTCAGAGCTGAAAGCTGCCACCTTCAAATGCCTGCCCTGTGTCTCATCCAGCCTGGACGCATTTGTACAAAGGTGACCCGGTGACCCAGGGTTACTCACCCCGTTCACCACCCCATCCTCGCTCCATGGAGCTCACTAGGAGGCTCAAGCCGTGAGCAGTTGCTCAAAGCTTGAGAATATTCAATGGAATGACATTCCCCCAAGGAGTTAAATGACGGAGTGAGGTGGACAGAGAGCAGTCTCTATGAAATGTACAAGAAGGAAGTTTTCATTTGAGTTTTATTCGGGACTGAATTGTCCTTTCCCAGGCCTCAGTGCATCGATCCAGCGAGGTAGGATCGATGGGACTGAACTCCCCCCAGCAAGCAAAGTCATCTTTCTGGGATTCCAGACATTTCTGGTACCAGACACGCCCCCCCCCCCTTGCCATCCAAGACATTGCTGATATGACTGACAGTTCTTTCATTGTCTTGTGGTAAAATACGCATAACAAACTGTACCATGTTAACTGATTTTAAGTGTATGGTTCTGCGGCATTGATTAAATGCCCATTGTTATGCAGCCGTCATCACCCTCCGTCTCCAGAACTTTTTCATCTTCCCAGCTGAATCTCTGTACCCCTTAAACACCAACTCCCATTCACTCTTTTCCCAGCTCTGGCAAGGACCATTCTACTTTCTGTTTCTATGAATTTGACTATTCCAGGCACCTCAGAGAAGTAGAATTATACAGTGATTGTCCTTCTGTAACTGACTTATGTAACTGACAATTCCTTTAAACATTTTTTTTCTTTTTTAAATTCATTTTTATTGATTTCAGAGACAAAGGGAGAGGGAGGGGGGGAGAGAAACATCAGTGATGAGAGAGAATCCTTGATTGACTGCCTCCTGCACGCCCCCTATTGGGGATCAAGACTGAAACCCAGGCATGTGCCCTGACAGGGAATCAAACTGTGGCCTTCTGGTTCATGGGTCGTCGATGCTCAACCACTGAGCTGTACCGGCAGGCATGTAACTTACAATTCTTAACCAACATTTTCCTCAGTTGATTTGTTTGTGTCACATAGACCCAGATGTAGTCCTGGTGTTGTTAGAGGCCCAAACATCCCCTTTTAACAACATAGTTTCTTACCAGTAAGCCAGCCAGGATTTACTGCATTCCTACTACATGTTTAGGAGAGGGTTGGCTGCCATGAGAAACAGAAGAACTCTGACAATATGTCACCCTTCTTGCCCTTAAGAAATTTCTAATTTAGTAGATCTGGAGGCTAAGGGAACACACACAAAATAGCAGGGAAAGCCCTACCCGGTTTGGCTCAGTGGATAGAGCGTCGGCCTGCGGACTGAAAGGTCCCAGGTTCGATTCCGGTCAGGGGCATGTACCTTGGTTGCGGGCACATCGCCAGTAGGAGGTGTGCAGGAGGCAGCTGATTGATGTTTCTCTCTCATCGATGTTTCTAACTCTCTATCCCTCTCCCTCTCTCTCTGTAAAAAATAAAAAAAAAAAATAGCAGGAAAAGGCAAGCATCCACATGTAGGCAGAGAAGCACACCTTTTCACACAGGTGGACATCTGTCCTCAGTACCGCATCTGTGTTGTAATGAGGACTTTGAAACACGTGGTACAAAGACAATTTCTGAAAAATCGATCCCTTATTAGGCAAGTGCGAGTGCATGTAGGGACACGGCATTCAGTGAATTAATTGGCTTTTGGAAATTTTCTACTTGGGTCAGTGGTTTGGGGGAACTTTTTATTTTAAAAAAATCTAATAAATGCTAACTATAAAAGGGTGGTTTTTTTTTAAAAAAGGGGAAGTAGGAACTTCACTCAGACATCTATTTCTTGATGTGTCTATTCACTTTGGATAGCTCACGGCATCCTGTTCAAAAGCAGTCAGCTATTTGCCATCTGGAGCGAACAGCTGTAGCTTCCTTCCTAGCCAAGCACAACATTTTATGATCGGGAAATTGGCCTATTGTGTTGGCCACTTGCTTTTGCATATCCTTGGCCGTAGCTAGACGAATCAGAGAAGGAAAAGAATTCTCCTGTCCTAGCGGGGTCAGGTAAGTCCAAGTGACATCCCCTCTCTCCTCTTCACCAAGTGAGCATTAACCTTGCCTCACCCAGGCCTGGAAGCATCTTAGCAGAGACATCTGTGCACAGTGTTATTCACGAATGGGCACACATGTTTGACTCTCCACGGGACTTCCTGTTACACGTGTCGGATTGAATGCAAATATTTATCTCTGCTCTTTTGGAAATTGTATTAAAAATGACAGTAGAAAGAAGGAAAAAAAAGCGAAACATTAACAAGAAGAAATAGAACAGGGAAGATGCTCTCGGCAAATGAGAAATGTCAACAAAGTTTGGAAAGCTGAAAATGGGTGGATGACTAGTCCCTAATTTATCAGGGCGGAGACAGACTGTTGAGGGAGGCAAAACAGTGTTCAGGTTCTTCACCTTAGCAAGACAGGAAAGAGTAAGGTAAGAGGGAGGGGAATGCTAAGTAAAGGTGAGTCAGTTTGTGGACCATTTCCAAGATTTATGGAGTCCTCGCAGGCTAAAGATTTCTAGAAACTATTGCTAACTGAATTTTTTTATAATTTATCCATTCAAGAAAACATTACTTGAATGCAGAAAACAGCAAACAATAATTAGAACTGCCGTGAGCAACCTTTTATAGTCATTTGCCCATAAAGCTATTTTTTTTACAAGTCTGTGGTATGGCACATTGATAATGGGTTTATTTAATGAGGTTTTACCAACCATGTTATTTTCCTGAGAAAAACCCAAACCCATAATCATTGAAGCTCATTCCCTCATTTATTCATTGTGTATCAACGCCTGTTTGAAAAGAAGTTGATTCGATTATGACAGTTTTTCTAGAGCAAGTAGAAAACGGAGCACTTGATGACACCTCTACGTAGCTAATAATCAGTTAAACTGAGCTCATATTTCAAAACTGTTTCCTTGAATCAAAGTACTAAATGGGATCATTATTGTGTGTTTTGAGTCTATCAATCGGTCATTAAAAACCACTGGTGTGCACACTTGGCCTCTGTCACCGAAGACCAATAAAACCGGCCAGAACGACCTTTTTCCTTTTCCCCTGGCTTTTTAGCCAGACCATAATCGGACTTGTCACCTGGCTCTCCAGCTGGAAATAATCATAAATCAGCCTCATCAAATGATAGGAAAGAATAGCGCACCATCACAGAAGTGGTTCCCAAGACAACCAGAACCTGCCAGTCATTCCATTCATTGTCCATTTGAGGGCTGGCTATTTCTGAGATGGTATGTCAATTAGTCTTGGCTTTTTTCCCCCCAATGGAGTTAGGGCCTACAATACTCTGAAGGGAGGAGGACAGAAGACAGAAGTTTCAGCAGACCAGGTTTAGAGGTGCGGGGGGGGGGGGGGGGTGGGAATCTGAGCAGCTTGTGGCTTTTGATACAAATTACCTAAGTGAGTCATTTTTCTGAATCACTCCTCCCTCCTTGAGCACCTAGCCCAGCCTTCAAAGACTGTTTACAGCCAGGCAGCTACTAAAGCAGGCTCTGTTGGAACCCGTGTCACCCAAAACCATCATTACAGGTGTCTGTGGTTTGGAGCTCACTCATCTGGGAGATCTTAGGAGTCTACGTTCACTAAATTGCTGAGTCAGGCCCAGTCGGCATGACTCAGTGGTTGAGCATGGACCTATGAGCCAGGAGGTCATGGTTTTGATTCCCGGTCAAGGGCACAAGGCCTGGGTTTCTGGCTTGATCCCCAGTGTAGGGCCTGCAGGAGGCCAGCTGATCAATGGCTCTCTCTCATTATTGATGGTTCTCTCTCTCTCTCCCTCTTCCTTACTCTCTGAAATCAATAAAAATATTTTAAGAAAAAAATAAATGGCTGAGTCAGTTCTGATACCCAGCAGCCTTTCTGCTGAACACACTGTGTTCTGTATTCAAATGAGCCCCATTCACTTTCCCCCAGGCCAACCCCAGCCCCCGACTCTACCCTCCTGTCCCCTCCTGGTGACTTCTGCCTTCGGCTCCTGTTCCCCATCTGGCCTGGTGAAATGAGCAGAGGTCTCTAAGGCGTCATTAGCGTTCTTTTGCTGAAGCGAATCCCCAAAACAACTAAGGAAAAAAGAAAAATGTCTATGTCCCCCCCTGCCCAGGTCCCCCCAGGTATTGGATTGGGAAAGCGTGAAAACAGAGCTCTCTGTTATTGCATGTTTATTTCCTTAAATGGAAGCTTTGCTTTCATAATGCTCTTTAATCAAACAACTCTACTACATGGCATACAATGCCAACTCAGGAGACTGAGGCTAAGGTAGACTGAGTGGTGGCCCAAAGCCACAGAGTCCGTTGGCGACGAAGGTCTCATCCAGGCTGTCCGCCTGACAGCCACACATTCCCAGACTGAGCATGGACGCATATGTGGCTGCTGGGAGCCGTGGAGATAAGTTGGCATGGTTGTTATTATACATCATGCACAGCCAGTGATGTAATGCATTGGGAAGGGCTGAGTCCCTCTGAAGTGCCATACAAATATTATTGCCATTATTGTGGTTATACTTATTACCTCTTTGTTGGGGGGGGGGAAGGGGTATGGGACTTCACATACATAGAATAGGCAAATATTTAGAAATCAGCAGTCCCCCATGAAGCAGGTTCAGATTATGACAAGGCTCCTTCTCAACAGAGCGGAGACGCACAATAGAGCACAGTTCAATTTGAAGAGAGGTCTGAGCTTCATGGACCGGAAATGGTCTTTTTTCTGCCTCTGACATCGTTGATGTCCCCCCATGTCTCTCACTCAGCTGCGTGAGGGCCATAGACTCTGTATGTGTGCACATACAAATGCATGTCTAGGTACATGTGAGAGACAGCGTCTGAAAAGATGCACAGCTTCGTCTTAGCTCTGGTTCCCCTAGGGAGGCAGGAGAAATGTAGGTAGAGCGGAGGAAGGCTTTCACAGTGTTCATTGTATGTCTGTATTGTTCATGTTGTGTAGAAGGTGAATACATGCATGCATTATGTGTGTAATAAGAAAGCAGCGGTGAATTTTCAAATTGCAAACTTAAGTTTTCAAAAAAACACACAAAACCAAACCAAATTAAAATTGTGCTATGTGTCATTGTGAAAATTGACTAAGTTTATTTTCAAAACAGAAAGGCCCTAGTTGGTTTGGCTCAGTGGATAGAGCGTCAGCCTGTGGACTGAAGGGTCCCAGGTTCGATTCTGGTCAAGGGCACATCCCCAGTAGGGGGGCATGCAGGAGACAGCCGCTCAATAATTCTCTCTCATCACTGATGTTCCTATCTCTCTCTCCCTTTCCCTTCCTCTCTAAAATCAATAAAGATATATTTTTAAAAAACAGAAGGGAATCAACTACAATATATATATTGTAGAATTAGAAATTCTTGGACTAAAGAACATGAATTTCTGTAATAGAAGGATCCACTAAGTGCCTAGCTGAATGGATGGATAGATAGATGATAGATGATAGATAGATAGATAGATAGATAGATAGATAGAAATGGATAGATCATTCCAAGGCAAGTCAACATGAAATTTTAAAATACCATCAATAAAGAGAAGATTCCAAAAGCTTCCAGAGAAGGGAACAAATGGTGACATGTACAAATTCTCAAATTAGAATGGTATTGGACTACTTAAAAGAAAAAAAAAAGAAAAACCACAGAAACTAGAAAACAGTAAGCAGTGTCTTCAGAGTTGTGAAGACTACTATACCCAGACAAACTATCTATCGATTGCGATGGGAAAATAAAGATATTTCCACACGTGCCATGGTTCAGGATTATACCTCTCATGCACCTTTCCTGGAGAATATGTTTCATCTGAATGCAGGAGTAAACCAAGAAAGAGCAAGACATGAAAAGCAGACACAACCAAATAGGAGACACAAAACACGAGAAAGGCCAAGAGAATTCTCAGGATGATTGCGGTGATTATACTCTGGACAAAAGATGTGCACGTGGCCTATAAAGCAATCAGTGAAATTGGAATGGGACAATAGAGGACTCCACGCAAGATGTCTTTAGAAAAAAAAACAAACAGGACTCAGATTAGTTGATGTATGGAAGCCATGGGGGGAGTTGAAGGAAAGTTTGAGAAGAAAACATGGTACATACGTAGAAAGCTGAGCCAACAACTAAAACAAAAATATTCAATTAATCATATAAAAATAAATGTTGCACATGCAAAAAATTAAATTTAATCACAGCATACCATTTGTCTCAGCAGAGAGGAATTTTTTTTATGAGAATCATAATTTCCATGATGACTCTTGACTTAACCGAGTTATAATTTTATTCTAATTAGGAGAGATGGTGAAAGCGGTTGGAATAAGAGTACTATGTCTGCCATCAGTATAGTCACTGGCTTTGGTAAAAAAAAAACAAGACAAAAAGAAAACACTGATAAATTGAGAGTGAGGGGAGAAGCCCCTAATTTTGAAACGTTGAGGTAATTAATAAAGAGGCATTCAAAAGATGGGAGTAAGGGCTCTAGAGTAAGGAAGGATGGGCCAGGGGTCTTCTGTCTTCTCTGAAAAGTTCTGTATTTGCCTTGTAACTTTTTACATAATTAAAAACTTTGTACATGGTTTGTATTAGTTTGGTCAAAATAAAAGTTAGTTTTAAGCAACTGGAATCACAAAGAACAGCAACAACAAAAAGTCCAACCATGGACTCTTTTTTTCATATTTTTATAGAAGAGAACATTACACTGTCTTTAACAAGATTTATGAGTTTAAATAATTTTTAATGACAGAGAAAATGCTCATGAGACAAATCTTTATAAAATCATGGTACAATAGTATCATTGGCATATGATCCCACGCTAAGAAAGAAAAGGTTGGAGAGCAATACTTATCATTACTTCTCGCAGTGGGTTGATAAGCAGTCATCATTTTATTTCCTATATGTTCCTATATCTCCAAGTGTTCACACAATAGGCATGTGTTACTTTCATGGGAAAAGAGTTAACTTTTTTGAAGCATCCAGTGGTTCATCATCATGCCAATGCCTACTCTTGTGTAACTCCGCCAGGACTTACTAAAGAAATTAGTCTGCAGTGTGGGCGGGGAGATTCCATTTAGACAGAAGGAAGCAAGTGTCACTAAATTCTGAGACTGGCTAACTGGGAAGGCCACCAAAATATTTGCAAATGAAATAGACTGTATCTTAGAATGTTAGTGTTGGAAAGAAGCACCTACAGGGGATCGAGCCTGCAACCCGGGTGTGTGCCCTGCCTGGGAATGGAATCGTGACCTCCTGGTTCACATGGGTTGACACTCAACCACTGAGCCACATCGGCCGGGCTTCAATTTATTTTTATTTCATTTTACTGTTGACAGTATTACAGATGTCTCCCAATTCCCTCCCTTTTACCCTCCTCCTTTTGTATGTTTGTTGAATGAGCACATATATGTCCTACCCATTCCAACCTCTACACACAAGCTCTCCCCGGCTATGGGGCTCCTAAGGGGGGAGGGGGCGCATGGTTAGCTGAGACATGGCAGCTCTAGCCTCGGTGAGTCTATAGGGAGGGTGAAGGGGGCCCCATGGGACAGGGGAACAGGAGAGTGAGGGAGCCCAGGTCACCCTGCCTCTGCGTCTCCCCTGCTGGGGGACCGTGTCCAAGTGCCCCTCGCCATCTGTCCCCCCGTTGCTCTCCTTATTGGGAGAAAGGCTTTCGGGAATTGCCAGAAAGCCTTTTGCTCTGATTCCCTGGCCCGACGTGAAGTGGGTGAACGGCTGTCACTGAGGATAAACAGTGTTTGTAGCCGCGCGCGCCAGCTCTCAGGAGGCCCCCTGGTTGGGTTTGTGGTCAGGTCACCAGATAGAATTTGGATGAGCCCCGCGTGTTTACCCGGACCTCTGAACCATCAGGTCTTCTCTCCTTGTAACTTACCACAGGGGGGAAGAAGCACATGCCTGCCTCAGGAAGGTATTTTAGCGTAAAAAATGAATTTGAGTCCAGTGGCCATGATTTCCCAGAGCGCAGCTTCTATTTAAAAGTAAGCTGTCTTTGGTCGAATAACAAGGAAATCATGCTTACAGTGAACTCTCCTTTCCTTCCCTCTGCCCTTCCTCTGGTCTCAGTGGTTTGACGCGCGTTAAAGTGGCTCCGACAGAGCTTGAAGGCCCAAAGGTGGACGCTCCCCAAACGACTCCCCTGGCCGAAGCCCCTTCCCAGCAAAGGAGGTCCACAGGGCATTTCCAGAAACTTCGAAGGCCACGCCTTAAACCCCGAGTTTACAACTAGGGCTTCTGTTAGAGTTTGAAGGCACTCTGGGGTTTCCCTGTAGACACGTGTGTCTATGTAGGTGGGGCAGCCGCAAAGCAACAAAGCAGCCTATGGGGGCCATAGGGGTGCTGAAGCCGTGAGCTCCTGGTGGGGCCTCCTGGCAGGCAGGTTAGGAGTTGATAATCAGCCCTGGCCGGTGTGACTCGGTGGTTAGGGCATTGGCCTGCCCACTGAAGGACATGGGTTTGATTCCTGGTCTAGGGCACATAGCTGGGTTGCAGGTTTGATCCCCCGCCCTGGTTGGGGCGCATGCAGGAGGCAACCAATCGATATGTCTCTCTCACATCAGTGTTTTTCTCTCTCTCTCTCTCTCTCTCTCTCTCTCTCTCTCTCTCTCTCTCTCTCTCTTTTACACACACACATAGATGTTTCTCTCTCTCTCCCCTGTCCCTCCCTCCCTTCCACTTGCTCTAAAAACCAATGGAAAAAATACCCTTGGGAGAGGATTAACAACAAAAAAATCAGCAATCAATTTTGGAGCCGAAAGATACACTTTTGTACAGCGCCGACCGGGAGGAAGGCTCTCGCAACAGTTGGCATTTTAACATGGATTCGTCAGGATTGTGTCTTTTTTTTTTTTTAAGATACGACATTTAAGGTTTGTGTCTTTTTAAAGCGATGCTGAGGGATGGGTCAGATTGGAGGGCAGCAGCTCAACAGGGTGACGAATGGGGTTGAGAGGAAAGGAAGCCACACTTCTAGCTCTGGGGGGATTTTAACTTTCTCAACGTGTCAGCGATGCATTTCACTCCAACTTCTCCTTCGTTGCTGTTTGTTTGTTGACTTACCGGCTTTTGGAGTTCTTGTGCGGAAAGGATCCTGATCTCTGGACCTCAGACACAGGGAAGTTAGCAGCCATGGCTGTTCTCTGCGCGTGTGCGTGACTCCTTATAAATAAGTCTCAATTAACCAGCGTTTTGTGACCTGCAGGAAGCCCGGCTGATCGGGCTCTGTTAATAAAGTGTGCGCCCGAGCTGGGAGTAATGACACGGGCCAGCACCACTGTCAGAGCTCCAAGGGCCCAAATGCTATCATGGCCACGGCAAGAGCAATAGCCTCGCCCCTTTGTTGGAAACACAATGAAAGGGACAGGCGGGAAGAAAGCCCAATGTCAGCAGCACAGATAACTTGGGGGTACCTGGGATTTGTTATAAATGCATTTGGATGCTTTATTATGTCGGGAAGAATGCTTCCTTATCTTCAGGGCTATTTAGCGGAACGGAGGAAATCATTCCAGCGTGACATGTCCTTATCTAGATGTGGGTCCCTAATAGGACCCACGAGAGTAGAGTGTTGCATTTACACAACCTTCTGGATTGCTGTTCTGGTCTTGCCCAAGCAACGTATGCGGGAGGTGGGATGGGGTGGTCACCTTTGGACATCTTGCAGACAGACAGACAGACAGACCTGAGGACTGTCATCTGAGACTGATCCCTTTCGGGATGAGGCTTTTAATAATGTGACCTTTTACTTCAAACTGAAAGGGAGTGTTTTCTCCTTTTCACTTGAGATGCAATGGGAGGCGATGGGAAAACAATTCCCAGGATGAAAGAAACCCTGGGTTCATTGAAGCTTAGAAACCCTGGGTGCATCTTTGCTCTAGACCAGTCCAGAGCTTGGACGTGCTGATGGCTGTTATAACTCTGCAAAGGGGCCAGAGTGTGCATTCAAGAGCCTTTCCTGGCCCCGATGGGGTGGCTCAGTAGGTTAGAGCACCGTCCTGATATGCCAGGGTTGCAGGTTCAATCCCCCCTGGTCAGGGCACCAATGAATACGTAAATAAGTGGGACAACAAATCAATGTTTCTCTCTTTCTCTCTCTCTCTCTTTCTCTCTCTCTCTCTGTCTCTGTCTTCTCTCCTTTCCTATTTCTCTCAAATCAATAAATATATTTTTAAAGAGCCTTTCCCAAACTTTCTTGACTATAGGCCCTCTAAAAGATGGCACTGCTTGCAAGACTAGTGTTCCATGGGCTATACTTTGAGAAATGATGTTTTCATAGCCCTCTATTTTTTTTTAAATTTTAAAAAAATACATTTTATTGATTTTTACAGAGAAGAAGGGAGAGGGATAGAGAGTTAGAAACATCGATGAGAGAGAAACATCGATCAGCTGCCTCCTGCACACTCCCTACTGGGGATGTGCCCGCAACCAAGGTACATGCCCTTGACTGGAATCGAACCTGGGACCCTTCAGTCCGCAGGCCAATGCTCTATCCACTGAGCCAAACCAGTCAGGGCCATAGCACTCAATTTTTTCATCCCTCTTTGCATCTTTTTCTCAAGGCTGAAGTTCTATTTTGTGCAGTTTCCTCTAAACGTAGATTTGCGAACCATTCACATCCGTTCAGACTTGGCCAGATGGGTCACATCCCTAGGTCTCCACACGATTCCGCCCTGGCCGTTGCCAGTTCATGTCAATCACTGGACTCCTTTTCCTGTTTTTACCATCCACTCAGGCTATCAGATGACCAGCCTGGTTTCCTCAATGGCATGTCATCCAAGCTGGCACTGGGGTCTCCATGATTTCTGTCATCGTCACTCTCAGGAGCTGAGAGGTGCTGTTTATCATGCTGTCGCGGTTCCGGTTAGGAAGATAAGAGACCTGGGAACTCCCCTGGAAACAACGGTCCCCGTTCTTTTTATTCTTTTCCAATTTTTCCTTTTCAATAGTTCTCCTTCTCTCTTGACATCAGTTTAAGAGTCACGCTTAATATACCAAACCGTGGTCTGCATTTCAATTTCTGAAGCTCTAAGAGAAATGTTCTCTTTAGCAATCTTGACTCCTTGAATTCTTTTCTGCTGACTACATCCACGTGGGTTACATTTGTATTTTTTTAAAAAGACAAAGGGGGAAAGACAGTGGTTTGCCCAAAGGGATGAATCCTCAGGATAGCATAGTGACATCCTCAATTGAGGTGCTGTGGGTACTTCCTCTCCTGTGCATAAGGCTACCCTTGCATGTTAAACATCTCTGGGCATCTGAACTTCCCAACTATTTATGGCTACGTAAACACCACTCCAAACTTAGTGGCTTTAAATGATAACAAGTTATCATTTCTCATGATTCATGGGTTAGCTGGGCCCAGCTGGGCAGTTCTTGTGGCCTGCACGGTGCTGGCTGGGGCATGCATGTTGCTGTACTCAGCTGCTCACTTGGCTGGGGCTGGAGTATCTGAGATGGCCACATCCATGCATTTTCAGTTGACACTGTCCATATACCCAGGTGCTTCAAGTCAGCCTCAGATGGCCTCTCTCCCTCCAGTAGTCTAGACCAGTGGTCGGCAAACTCATTAGTCAACAGAGCCAAATATCAACAGTACAACGATCGAAATTTCTTTTGAGAGCCAAATTTTTTGAACTTAAACTATATAGGTAGGTACATTGTTATTAACTTAATTAGGGCACTCCTAAGGCTTAGGAAGAGCCACACTCAAGGGGCCAAAGAGCCGCATGTGGCTCGAGAGCCGCAGTTTGCCTACCACGGGTCTAGCAGAAGTCAGAGGGAGGTATTTGTTGACCTTCCAAACCATGGTTTGTTCTCTGAGACCATTACTGCTGCTAGTTGTCGTGTTTTCTTACCACCACTTTCATTTATCTGTGTGATGCAGAGATATTTATATTTATTTGCATTTAAATTGCTTTCCCCTTTCAATCTATATAACACCTGGGGCTTTATAAGTGAGCTCATTAGGAGTGGCTGCATGTGGAGGTGACGCTAGCGTGAGGCAGGTCAGTCTGTGCACATTCAAAGCACGCCCACACCTGAGCCTGGAGAGTCTGGGTGGCTTTCTCCCTAGGGGTTTTCTCGGAGACAAAGCAATAATGCATCTCAAGCAATACTTCTGTGCGTGACCACAAAGGCCGACCCAATGCTGAATGAGAATTCTCCATAGAGAAGAGCATTCTGAATGCCCAGCTCCCTGGATTATCAAAGCTCGCGTGCAAAAAAACGGAAGCTCGGCTTCTACTTTTTCTGGCCAACTTCATCAACACAGCACCACTCATTTCCGTTCAATGATTTGGCTTGCGAGATGCCAGTTGTCGAGTTTGAATGGGGTTTAGAGCTCACCCCTTTCTGTCATGCTTGAAAAAAGCCGACAAGTGGTCCGATTGAGGGGGCCCATGAGTATTGGGGTTTTAGGATACCTGGCATTACTGCCTACTCGGGACATTAGGATTACGTGGGAGCCGGTGGCTCTGTTCTGGGTCTGGGCTCCTGCATGGGTGATGTCTCTGAGATGCTGGGCCTGGTTCCTGGTCATATCCAAGGAAGTCTCTGCTCATCTTCGGTCACTGGCCTTGCCTTTGCCGCTTTGTAGAATGGAGGTCAAGGCTATTGCTTCCCAGGCCTTTCTAAGTGGCTCTGTGCAGGCCCTTCTGAGTTTTTGACGTTGAATAAACCTCTGCCCTCTCAGATCCCTTCCTCCGCCTCTCCCCCCTCCCACTGTGTAGCTGATGCCTGGAATTCCCTTTGTTTTATTAGTAAATATTTGAAGTGGGTTCTGTGGTCCTGGTTGGACCCGGGCGGAAACACGTGTCCTGGAAGGCAAACTACTGAACTCCCTGCCCCGTGCTGCTCACTTCTCTCCCCTGGGAACAGCTTTGTGCAGAACATGCAGGTGGAGTCCAGATGGTGGCTCTGGCCCAGCCCAGGAACCCCATGACCAGTTAAACCGCCGGGAACTGAGAAAGGCTCGCATCTATGTGTCTACCCCGAATCCATTTTGTATCCTAGATTGGGTCATTCATTCATTCATTCATTCAATCTTTCGTTCATTCAGCCTGTTTTGGAGAGTCTTCTGTCTGCACAAAACATTTCGCGAGACCCAATGAGGGAGAAGTAGGATGTGGGCTCTGAAAAGCACAGATGCCTCTTTGGAGTCTGATGTCAAAATGCCCTTCCCCAGCTGTGCTGTGAGATGAGAGGTCGGAGGAACTGGGGGCAGGGAGGTAACCAGCTGCCTCTCCTCCCCTGGGGCCCCCAGGCTACTGACTACCAGGGGTCCGTTGCTCTCCTCGGGGCTGGGTGCTGGTGGATTGTTCAAACAGGCACTCCAGCCCAGGGTTGCTAAAACTAGCATCGCCCATTCTGTCCGCTGCAAAATGGTTACACTCCGTTGTTACCAACGGAGACATAGCCCCTCAAGTCCATCAGCGGTGACCCTGCGGGCCTCGGCACAGAACGGGCCATTGGCGCGTCCATTGTGGGGCACAGCCGGTAGCTTTCAGAAATGGAAACAGGTGGGGGAAGTGCACACTTCGCACTGAACGAGAATCCTCTTCATTGATGACCTAGTAGTCGCTGCTACTTACCAAGGCCCGTCAGGAAGCCAGTGTCACGAGTTCCCCACACGTGGTCTCATCGTGTCCCCACAACTCTGCTTCCATTTGCCTCTCGCCTGGCTATCAATTAACTAGAGACTAGCGATCAGCTCAAGGGAGCATTTTGGCGGAGGGCGGAGGGGGTGAGAAGGAGCCGAAGTGACAAAATGTCTTGGTACGAGATCCATTTTTCTGGAACGTTCGGGGCTCCGGAGCTTCCTCTTGAGGTTGACATTTTACACCGTGGCCGTGAGGACACCAGTGAGGGAACCGGGGATGATGCTGCATTTCTGAGGCCCTTTCGCAAGACGGCAGAGGAGACGATTTCTCGTGTTTATTGATTCCAGTTTGGCCTCCGATGTGGGGGCCTGTGTCAGGGCCCACGCTCAGCGCTTGGCTGCGGTTTGGAGGCCTCTGCCTCGCTCGCCTTTCCCCCTGGCTCCCCCTCCGGCCCCGGGGGTCTCCCGCCAGCATCAGGGGACGGTCCCCTGAGACGGTGACCGTGATGGATGCGCGGTCTGCAGCTGGGCTGGGGCCAGATGACATCGTGCGGTTTCACTTCACTGTTTCCCCCAAGCGAACTGGGTCAAGAGTATTGGGGCATAAAGGCCACGTGTGGCTCAATACCAGGCTGTGGCCCTTGAAGCAGAAAATTGGAGCCATGGGCAGAACAGAGGCCCGGAGCAGCCAGTGAGCCTAACATAAACCCTCACATAAACCAGGCTCAGCACTGCCTACCCATGAGCCTCCTCTGTCCCCTTATCTGTCAAACGGGCACATCTGGAAAAGGCTTTGCTCTTTCTACCTACAGACTGAATCTGCAAAGGGACTGTGGATTGGAGGGAATCCTTTATTCATGCTCACTATCTCTTTAAGTTCTCGCTGGCTTCCTCCATTCTTCCCCTAAGTTCCTGGAGCATCCTTCAAAGCGTTGGGTTTTTTTTGTTTGTTTTTTAAAAATATATTTTATTGACTTTTTACAGAGAGGAAGGGAGAGGGATAGAGAGTTAGAAACATCGATGAGAGAGAAACATCCATCAGCTGCCTCCTGCACACCTCCCCCTGGGGATGTGCCCGCAACCAAGGCACATGCCCTTGACCGGAATCGAACCTGGGACCTTTCAGTCCGCAGGCCGACGCTCTATCCACTGAGCCAAACCAGTTAGGGCCCAAGCGTTGTTTTGAGGAGCTGTGGAATGAACCAGGCCGCTCCCCAGCCAGGCACCCTGGGGAGAGCCAGAGCAGCGTGGACAGCAGGTGGGTGGGAGTGCACACCTGTCTGGGGTCCCTGCAGATAGCACCTGCCTTCTTTGTGGGGTGTGAGGCTCGGGAGCGGACAGAGGAGGTGAACGCCGTCAAGTTGGCCTGGCCCCTGCACCCCTGCCGTGAGGACTGGAGCGTGATAACTCTCTGATGTTTGTCCGCCATGCAGGGATCTCGGGCTTCCTGGCTTCCTCCTGGCCCGATCGCCAGGGCAATGATCTCACGGAGGTTGGGAAAGAGCTGGTCCTCCTGGCATGTCTGCTGCGTGCCAGACGCGAAAGCAGGTGCTCCCTTCGGAGCACTTGTGTGGGGTGGACTCTCCCAGCACCGTGTTCAGATGAGGAGACTTGGTTTCCGGAGGCAAAGTCATTTGCCCAGGACCCCACTGCTCACCGGCTGCTGGGCCTGGGGGTCGGATGGCAGCCTCTGTGACTCCTCTGATCACACTTTCTCCCACCACGTTCGTTATCCCCCTGGGAAAGGGACCCGAAGCCTTCAGATGAAAGGAGAGTCTACCTTTTGTAGAAATCCATACAACAGCGTGGCGACCGAATGTTCTGGAAAGAAAACGTTGTCCAGCCAAGTTGCCCTGATGCCCAGGGCAGGAGACGGGCGGGCAGCAGGGCAATTCCTGGAGGTGGTGGCCACGCAGGAAAATGGGCCAGTGTTAGTCTAAGGCCGTGGTCGGCAAACCGCGGCTCGCGAGCCACATGCGGCTCTTTGGCCCCTTGAGTGTGGCTCTTCCTAAGCCTTAGGAGTACCCTAATTAAGTTAATAACAATGTACCTACCTATATAGTTTAAGTTTAAAAAATTTGGCTCTCAAATGAAATTTCAATCGTTGTACTGTTGATATTTGGCTCTGTTGACGAATGAGTTTGCCGACCACTGGTCTAAGGCACCTCAGGGTGGTCTCGTGTTTCTCAGGCCTCTTGCGGTGCGAGTGAATTTTTTAAGTTATGAAAATGTGTGTGCGTCTGGTTTCGGTCTGACTTGGTAATTTGCTTATGTAACCCCGGTGCCTCCTCTTGGTGGCCCTCAGGACCGGGATTAAGAGTTTTATGAACATCCTGCGGTGTTGAGTCTTTGATACCCGGGAATATCTATTTCACTAACCCAGATGGTGCCGTTACCACACACACACATCCTGCAAGGCGAGGAATGGTATGGACAAGTATAACCAGTGAAAGCACAGTATTTCGCTGATGCAAAAGGGTTTCGGGCAGGAAACAGGTAAATCCCCTCCTGCCCACACACCCCTCATTCTGTTCTCCCTTCTATGAAGTTCAAGGCTTGGGTTCTGCCCCTGGGGCCCGAATTGGGCACAGGGGGAACCCACAGAGCTCATATTTAGCTCAAAACACCCCTGAGCTATATGTGGGACCCATCACTTCCTTCTGGAGGGGAAGTCGTAATTTCTCTCCTCTCTCTCCCCATCTTTTCTCTTCTTTTTCTCTGTTGTTTCCCCTTCTTCTTCCTAGAGGTATAGTCTCTCCTGGACCAGTCTTTCCCACTGGCCTTCTGATGGCCAATGTAGGTACCTGGTACCTTCCTTAGGTTTCCAATCATCTGTAAGAAGGCTGAACATTGGTTTCCCTGGACGGCAGCCTAATATTTCAAGTACTTCCATGTCCCGCCCCCTCCCTATTCCACCACCGTCCATAAAAATGCTGAAAAATAATCTATTAATTAAGCAGTTCTTTTGATTATTATTTTTTTCCTTTTTCTATAGCAAGCCATTGTGGGTGAGGTGTTTCTCCCCTTGTCCCCCAAAGTTGTCTGTTGACTGAAAACCTCAAACAAGCTGAGTTGGGGTCAGGCCGGAAGCTGGGCCTCTCAGCCTGTCCTTTGTCTGCCCAGGGCGTCCCCGGAGGGGACACACACCATCTGTGACACACAGAACTGGGCAGGGTCTCTCTGGGCTCTGACCATTTCCTCTTACCCAACCAGGCACATTGTTGAGTGAATGAATGAACAGGAGGCTAACTTCCCACATGAACTGAAGTTGAGAATAAGCAGGTAACTAGGTTTCCTTTTTTGTTGTTGTTGTGTTTATATCAGAGCAGCAGGGAAAGGAACGGATGACTTAAACCTCTTCAATCATCATTTGAAACTCACGTTTTGAGAGAAACATGATGCTTTCTATGCACACAGTCAGACCTCCAGTCTGGGGGCGGTCATGCCAGACTTGGGGCACCTTAATAAGCAAAGGTGGTAGAGTTGCTCCTGTCGTAGAGTTTGTAGCCCAGTCACAGAAGATTATAAAATTACAAAATAAGAAGAAGGCTGTATGTTCTCATCGTCTAGGGCCGTGGTTGGCAAACTGCGGCTCGCGAGCCACATGTGGCTCTTTGGCCCCTTGAGTGTGGCTCTTCCTAAGCCTTAGGAGTACCCTAATTAAGTTAATAACAATGTACCTACCTATATAGTTTAAGTTAAAAAAATTTGGCTCTCAAAAGAAATTTCAATCGTTGTACTGTTGATTTGGCTCTGTTGACTAATGAGTTTGCCGACCCCTGGTCTAGGGGATGAGGAAAGCTGGTCAGGAAAGTTGCTCAAAACATACAGACTCTTCCCCAAAGTTCTGTTTCCTAAGACGCTTAGGATATACCTTCCTCCTCTTACTCTTTCGTTATTTCCTCTTCTTTCGTTAATTCTTCATTTTCTCTCTCTCCAGTCCCTATCCTGACCTTTCTCAGAGCCTATTTGCTTCTCATCTGGGTTATCTGACCCTCTACATGTTCTCCCATTTCCATGGCCAGCCTCTGAAAATAGCTTATCATTCCTTCTTCTCCTTCTCAGACGTGTAAGAACACCATCGGGCATTTATACTGTGTACCAGGCATTGGGAAACTTTTCACATTTAATTTGCACTCTACCCGACGAGATGAATTCTGGCATCTTCCCAATTTTGCAAATAAGAAGCCCGTTGCAGGGAAATGAAGTCACTTGCCCGAGGTTACAGAGGAAGTAGAAGTTGCCAGACTTGACCTTGGGTCGGTTGACTCTCAAGGCCGTGCTCTTGACTATTGGGCCATGCTGTCCTCCAGTGACGGTGCTGTACCCGGAAGCTCCGGATGACCTTCGCACAGGGAGGGGGCCTTTCCGACTTCCCCGGGGTCCTGGGAACTCAGCCATGCCTGTGCATAAAGAGGGCAGCTCTGTTCCCAGTGGGCAGTGGGGGGCCAGAGGACCGGCCACCGTGGACGTGGCATTGAATGGGAACCTTCTCCCCAAGTTGAGGGATGGAGAAAACGCCCTCATCCTCTAGGGCGGGCCTACGCAGGTGGCTTTCAGCAGGAAGAGGAACACACTCCCAGGAGGCCGAGAAAACGGTCCCAGGAGCCGCAATGGGATATAGGAAGAGGGACCCGCCCCACTGGGCTGGTGTGCTGAGGGCTCAGCACCCAAGAGGAGGTGGCAAAGCCAGGCTGTCTTAGGCGCCAGAGCAGCAGGAAAGAGGCGGTTCGTTATATGTATTCTTACCATAAAGCAAGCGAGAGCAAAGAAGAGGTTATTACAAAAATCACAAGGAAGAGAAAATACATTTACAGAATTTATTGAAAAAAATCCACGTATAAGTGGACCCGTGCAGGTCAAACCCATGTTGGCCAAGGGTCAAGTGTACTTGGTCATCAGAAGGCTGCTGGGCACCTCCTGTGTTACAGGCCCGAGTCTAGTCCTGGGCGTTCAGAACCAAGCAAAATACAGGGGTTCCTGCCTCGGGGAGGTTTACTCGGGGCCTCTTGCAGCTAAGTGAATTCAGCAGTGACCCGAAGGCGCCAGATGCTGATGGTGGGGCAGGTGGGCGGGTCTTGGAGACAAAGCATGGTTAGAGCTGTCCTAGGAATTAGTCCGCCAGTGACTATTCATGGGAACAAGCACCTTTGCTTCATAGAAAAAAAACTCTATTCTGGCCCTGACCGGTTTGGCTCAGTGGATAGAGCATTGGTCTGTGGACTGAAGGGTCCCAGGTTCGATTCCGGTCAAGGGCATGTACCTTGGTTGCGGGCACATCCCCAGTAGGGAGTGTGCAGGAGGCAGCTGATCAATGTTTCTCTCTCATCGATGTTTCTAACTCTCTATCCCTCTCCCCTCCTCTCTGTAAAAAAATCAATAAAATATATTTAAAAAACCCCAAAAACAAACAAACTCTATTCTGGAGTCTTCCCCAGGATGCACTAGAGCAGCGGTTCTCAACCTGTGGGTCGCGACCCCTTTGGGGGTCGAACGACCCTTTCACAGGGGTCGCCTAAGACCATCGGAAAACACATATATAATTACATATTGTTTTTGGGATTAATCACTTTGCTTTCATTATGTTCAATTTGTAACAATGAAATCGGGGGTCACCACAACATGAGGAACTGTACTAAAGGGTCGCGGCATTAGGAAGGTTGAGAACCACTGCAACTAGAGGGAGATCACCGAGTAAACACAACATGGAACCTACATCATCAGAAATTCGCCTCATGTTAGACAGCAGGGTGTGCCAGGGAGCAGGTGCTAATGAGGTGGCCTACTTCCTGTGACTGGCGCTGTCCGATACCTGGCGGCGTTACTGCTTGCACAGGCCATTGGGTTGGTCCGGCTATTCCAGACATTGTTCATTTCGCGACTCCCCTTTCTTATGACCTTGAACGAGTCACTTCACTTTTCTAACTGTCGTGCTCTGTTCCTGGCAAAAAGAGCGGCTCATGACACCATGTCTAAGTTCCCTTCCCATCCTGACCCAGTATTTCTGGAAGGTTCCACGAAGGAGTCCGTCATTCCAGGGGGTTAGTGCCTATGGAGTGTGGCTAAATGGGTGTCGGGTGCAGGAGAAAAGGCGCCAAGTCAACCAGAAGGTCCCAGGTCTGAGAGCCTGGGTCTGTATCGGGAGCATTGAACGAATGATTATATAGATCAGGGCTCCACATGCAAATACAAATATTGTATTTGTTCCCGTTTTGTTTTTTTACTTCAAAATAAGATATGTGCAGTGTGCATAGGAATTTGTTCATAGTTTTTTTTTAAAACTATAGTCCGGCCCTCCAACGGTCTGAGGGACAGTGAACTGGCCCCCTGTTTAAAAAGTTTGAGGACCCCTGATATAGATTATAGACATCGCTCACCTGGGAGATATTTTCCCCCCCAGGTCACGTGTTGTCCACGACCAGGTATGTGAAAGGTCCGTGTGCTTTAAGAGCAGCCCACACGTGCACATCACCCCTTGGAGAATGGCGGACTTTGCCTGAGGGAATGCCCAGAGCACTCTGCTTATTTCTGCAGACATCCACACTCCCTTCTCCTGCATCTTACCTATGTCCTCCCTCCCTCCCTCCCTCTCGTCCTTTTTCCTTTCTTACCTCAACAACCCACGCTCTCCTTGCCCTTGCTTTTTTGTCCTGTTTTGCATCTGTTTGTTTGGTTTGCACATCACTGGTTGAGGGCCCCAATGCTACTCCATGCTTCCCCAGAAAGTATCACCTGAGCTTTGTAACAGCTTGTCCCCCAGAGTAAGGCCTTTAAAACTTTCTATCGGATGGCAGGGCTGCAGGGATGATCTGTGTACGGCTACTGGGTATGAAAATCTGTATTGAGCAACCAAGACTTAATTCCTGAAGCAAGCAGCGGTTCACTTGCATGGATCTTCTGTTTCCAGTAGGGAGGCCATGGGCACGGTGGGTGGACAGGTGCTTGCTCTGTGACATGTGAGCGACCGCTCCCCTCCTTGCACTCCATGCTTTCCTATCTGCAAAATGAGAATAGGAACACGCACCACAGAGCTCTCATGAAGGTCAAATGCAATGTGGTGTATGAAAGCATTTTGTAAAGGACAACGTGAAATCCAATTGCACCCAGGAGTAGGACACAGCGTTGCACTATAGCTACATGTGGTCATATCTCAGCCTCTGAACTGTAAGCTGTTTGAGGACAGAAAGTTTGCCTGTATCCCAGGGTGATAGTCAACATACTTAAAACGACGGGTGGGAAATCGGCCAATCAGGTCGCTCGAATCAAAGCAGATGCTGGCTATAACCGGCCAGAACGCCTCAGCCACCGCTCCAATCAGCCCTGCTCACACTGTGGGACCTTCCAGAGGGCCTCGTACAGTGCCTTGTGCATAAGGGATGCTCGGTGAATGAATTGAAAACATCACCTGCTTTGGGAAACCATTTTACTCACACACTTTTCAGAGGAACTATTGGCTACGTCTCTTTCTGTTTCCCCATGATTTCTTAGGGGCATGTGGTCCATCCCTGCCCTACTTGGCTCCCCTGTAGATTTTTTTTTCCCCAAGCTCAGTTCCAGGTACCAATCCCTGAACACCTGAAGCCTCTTTTCTTTTACCTGAGTTACAGATTCATTAACCCAGACTTTTCAGAAATGTTATTATTAGAGCTTTAATCACCCATGTCCTCCTTTTAAGTTCTTTCTAAAATTACTTTCTGGCAGTAATAATTATGTCAATCGGGGGCCAGCTAAATATAGCCGTGGCCCTTGAGCCAAATCAAGACGGGAGTTTCCAGCCATAATCTATTGATTCGGCTCCAAACGATGGTGCTACTTCCCCCCACCTCCCCTCTCTTCTCTGTCCTACCTGTCATTCTTCTGGCGACAAGTGACAACATAGCAACTGAACTCCTAAAGACCAGGGTAGATGGCAGAACTGTGTCCGTCTCACCATCTCTTGCTGTGCTAGAGTCTGGGGCCAGATTTTGCCAGTCATAGCTTAAAAGATTGCAAAGGCAAAAAAAATGAGATGGTAAATAAATAGGGTCTAAGTCAAGGGCAGAACCCCAAATGGTAGTGTTGTTGGCGGGGGTTGGGAGGACTTGTGGGTTGGAAGAGCAAGAAACCAGGGCAGCGTAGACGTGAAGAGTGGCTGACCAAGTGCCCAGGGGGTAGGTAGGCTTTTCATCTTGGGAGATGTTCTCAGCCACGGCTGCTTTGATGGGACCCAGGAGAACTTGCAGCGGGTACTAGATTCAGCTGGAGAAGCCACAGTGGAAGCATTTCAGGGACGGCCCTCCAGCCCCCACACCTCCACCTCCAGGCTTAGCCCAGCCCAGGCACTGAGACCAACTTGACCATAGGCAGCATTTTATGACTCACTTCCATCACCTCTGCTCAGCATGAGGTCGACCGAGCTGTCCCTTTCTGCCTGAAGTTCATTTATTCATTCAACAAACATGTAATGGGTGCCTTTTATTGGTGTTGGTCTTACATAGAGACTCTATTCCCAGAGTAAGGAACTGAGATAAGGGATGGACATAAACCAGAACTCACCTCTGAAGGGAGTGACATGGGGGAATACTCAGAGGTCAAAGAAAGGGCAAATGCCCGTAGGTCAGCATGCCTGGCTGCGAGGAAGGGACCCTAAGCCACTCCAGGGTGTGTGCGTGGACTATGAGGAACCACCGATGGGTTAAGCAGGGGAGTGAGCGCTTAGACTTGGGCAGCGCTTAGACAGCTCGCGGAGGCAGCAGCTAGAACGGCTGGCTTGTGACCTGGGGCAGTAACGAAGCAGGATTTCGGTAGCATAGGTTGAACTGGTGATGATGAGGATGGAGAGAAGGGAGGGCTTTGAAAGCTACATGTGATGGATCAAGGGAGATGACGTTGGAGGATAAACGATCCTTCTCCGTGTTTCCGGCTTCGAGACCTGGTCCAGGGAGGCACAATTCACAGCGGAAGACAGCGAAGGAGCAGAAGGTGGTTTAGGAGGTTTAGGAGGGCAGAGCTGCCTACGGGACCCTGAGGTTGAACTGTCAGGAGGAGAGTGTATATGGCAGTGTTACCCCAAAGTGCCCACTCTGTGCAGGATGAGAAGGGGAGCCTGGGAGATTCCTGTTCTCCTTTCAAAGAGGGGGAAACTCCACTGACCTAAACGGTGTGCGTAGTGGTGTGGGGTGGCCTTCGGATGCAAACCCCTTCTCTGAATTCAGACCAGCAACAGGCTGCGATGAGGCACAGGTCCCTGGGCCACGCTGAGAAGCCCGCGTCTGGCCTAGATGCTTAGAGTCTGGGCTGAAGGACAGCAGGTCCTCAAACAACGTCGTTTTGTTACGACGCTGGTGAGATGCCCTCGGAAGTTAACTCTCGTTTACATCAACAACGATCTTGTAGGATTGGTGTCATTATGCGTCGTTTTGCTCAAAGTCACAGAACCTATCAACGACATGGAGGGCTGACTGTGATATGAAATTATTAATGAGTTATTTGATCCTTTTTTTTTTTCCTACCGAGTTTTCAAAAATCTGGCGTGTGTTTTATACTTAGAGCAGATGTGAATTCAGACCAGCCACCGTTCAAGTGCTCCCATCGCCCCAGGTGGCTCATGGCCACCATCGCGGATGGGGTGGGCCTCGTTAGGCAAAGTGTGCCCAGTCACCAGAACGTCCTAGCCCGGACCTGCCAAATCAGGGCCAGCCCTTTGAACAAGGGACCCCGGTGACCTGTGTCCTCAGAGCGGGAGAAGCTCTGGTCTAGAGAACAGGCAGGGAACTCCTGGTCCACCAGGCCCCTGGGAGGAGGAAGCCAGGAGCGGTCCATTCACCCTCAGGCACTCCACACATTCCTGATAAAGAGCCAGAACACCCGAAAACATCAGGCAGCTGCAAAAATAGAGCACATTTTTGTCTCGCTGTGGTTTGGTGGACTGTGACCTCTTCATTCTGAGCACTCCACTCCTTAAGCCCTTTGGCTGGGATCGTGTAATAATTCAGCCGTTTGTCGATGAACTTGGAGCAGCAAAAGTAGCCGGAAATAAATAACGGCGACGAGATGTCCACATTCATTCTGGGGCCTAAATGGCATTCCTAGTGCACGACCGGAAATTGGGAAAGCAAATCTGTACGTACTGGCAACTCCTGATGGGCTCCACGCTCAGGATGTTGAGATAAAGATTAAATATGCATGTAGGGAAAGCGAAAATCTTCATCTCTTTCCTCTTCGGGCTGAATGGACACAAATCGGAGGCTCGCAAACAGATTGGAGGTTTATTTTTGTCTTTCCAATCTCTAGATAGCTTTCGAATCTCCAAGCCAGAAGCCTCATTTGCAATTTTCTATTTTTTTTCTTGATAAATTGGGAAGGGGGGGGAGGATTTTTTTCCTTCTGTATCAATAATCCTATCTTAGATGTTTTTTTAAAATATATATATTTTTTATTGATTTCAGAGAGGAAGGGAGAGGGAGAGAGAGAAACATCAATGATGAGAGAGAATCATTGATCGGCTGCCTCCTGCACGCCCCTTACTAGGGATTGAGCCTGCAACCCTGGCACGTGCCCTTGACTAGAATAAAACCTGGGACCTTTCAGTCTGCAAGCCAATGCTCTATCCACTGAGCCAAACCAGCTAGGGCTAGATGTTTCAAATTAAATTTTTTTTTCTAGCTTAGATTTACTCTTTATCACCTTTTCAAAGGCGTTTTAAATTGTTGGAAATGAAGCACTCAGAGGTGGAGACATTCAGTTCCGAGTCTTTAGTACCACAGGACAGGAATGGAGACACGTTGTCATTGGATACTATGCTCATCTCCCAGGCTTTGCTCTGCTCTTGTCCACAAATGGAAACAAAGATGTATTAGTCTGCGTTCCCCAGAGAAACAGAACCAATGTGATGTGTGCACAGATAGAGAGGAAGTTACTTTAGGAATTGGCTTATGGGATTATGGAGGCTGATAAGTCCATGGTCTGCAGGCTAGAGGACCAGGAAGAGCCCGTGTTGCAATGGAAGACTGAAGGTCATGTGCCAGGAAAACTCTTTCTTGCTTGGGGGGGAGATCAGTCTTCGTTCTATGAAGGCCTTCAACTGATTGGACGAGGCCCACCCACATTAAGGAGGGCAATCTGCTCTGCTCAAAGTCCATGACTTTAAACATCAGTCTCATCCAAAAACAACCCTCACAGAAACATCCAGAAGAGCATTTGACCAACTATCTAGGCACCCTGGCCAGCTGAGTGGACACGTGCAATGAATCATCACCGATGGAGATCCCAGTAGTTTAAAATATAATTTTTATTGATTTTTTACAGAGAGGAAGGGAGAGAGATAGAGAGTTAGAAACATTGATGAGAGAGAAACATCCATCAGCTGCCTCCTGCACATCTCCTACTGGGAATGTGCCCGCAACCCAGGTATATGCCGTTGACCGGAATCGAACCCGGGACCTTTCAGTCCGCAGGCCGACGCTCTATCCACCAAGCCAAACCGGTTTCGGCGAGATCCCAGTAGTTTAAACACACAAAAGGGAAAACTCTATATCTTCCCAGGAGGGAGGCGCAATTTGCTCCTCTTGCTATGGGATCAGAGAATACAGCGACTCTGGACCCGCACGAGAACACCCCCAAATGTCCTTTCTCTCTGCTTTCCCAGAGGAACAGCGACTGACTTCTTTCATCTTTGAGGCCCCCTGGCCTAGCACAGGAGCGGCCGGTCGCTGCCAGTCTTGGTGCATCTCTGCCAGGGGCAGTGGTGACTCAGACATCTCAGGATTGGGGCCCAGGGGCCGAGGGGGAAAGCCACACCGAGCTTCAGGGCCACCACATTTTTTTGGCTACAAAGCATTCGACAACCCCTGTCTGTGGCCAGATGCTGTCCCAGGCCACTTAGCTTGTAAAACCAAAAAAATGTCTAGAATTGTCAGCATTTCCTCTCCTTGTCCACTCCTCGTCCTCCCTCTGCCCAACCATACACTTCCCAACCCTGTAGTCCAAAATACAAGCAAGAGGGTCAAGGCAGGGATCAATGGTGATGGAAACAGACTCGACTTCGGACGGTGAACACACAGGTGACGTGTTATAAAATCATACACGTGCAGCCTATATCATTTTATTGACCAATGTCACCTCAATGAAGTCAATAAAAATTACAAAGAATATTAAAAAAGAAGACATTTGCAACAAATTCAACAAAGAGTTAATACCATTAAAACATAAAAAAATACAAGCAAAAAATTATAAAGTAAAAAAAACAATTTCATCCATCTCTGTCTCCCTTTGCCCACCTTCCTTCTTTCTTTTGATTCATCCTTCTTCCACCCACAAATAATTTTGATGATCGGAGGATGGGAAGTGGGAAAGAAAATTGACCTTTAGAAAAAGCAGTCACAGATGTTAAATGGAAGCCACCATTGGGAGAATATGCTAGAACCTAGTTAGAGGCTTCAAGGTCATCTAGCAGCTAGATGACCTTGAAGTCTCTAACTTTTCTAGTCTATATTCCGGAGAACCCGGGTATGACATGAGGATTGAAAAGGGAACCGGAATCAGTTGGCCTTTCTGTTCCGCAAAGAATATACTAGAAAAAACACTTCCTTGAACTGGTAGTGGTCACTAATCCGATTTAAAGTTCAGAATAGCGGTGTATCCAGTAGCATCAGTTTCCTAGCACAAAAGTGGCTAAGAATTTCCTGCGAATTATCCCTCTTCGTGTGTTAATGTAGAAAGGTGACACACTTTCTCAGTCACCCACACCTGCTATGTCGCAGGCCCTGGGCATCAACAGATGAATGAATCACGCTCCAGCACTTCGCCTGGACACTTTCTGATCCAACCTATTTATCTTCTTCAAATTCTAAATTTTTTTGTGAGCTGGAAGCTTATGGCATCGGCAACATCTCCTTCTCCAAGATCCCTACTTGAACTAAAAATGGAGTCCGTTGCCATAGGGGTCTTTCTCATACCTGTTGAATGACTTTACTTGACCTGACCTGACCTGACTTGAATTCATTGGAGCACCTACTATGTGCCAGGGGTGATCCTGTGGACTCAGTGCTCAGCACACAGTGGACGTTTCAATTCCCTTGGAAAGGGACCACAGTTGCACATTCGTGGCCCTTGCGGTCTAAGAGTGTACTTCTAAAGTGGTGGCTACATTCACCCCATAAATCAGGGCCAGCGCTGCACAGTCCCCCTGGGTGGCACGTCGAGGGGGACATGGGTCACCTTCACAGAACCCTAGAAATAGGACTTCTCAGGTCGCTGCTCCCCATCCAGCCTAGAATTGGACCAGCATTTCCTCTCAGAGCACCCATCAACCAGTGCCCAGGAACGTGAACTTGACTTCCAGGCAGAGGTCCTTAATGAAATGCCTCTTTCAGAAAAAAACACACACAAAAACACCTCTTTATGGGCATCCATCACGTGCTGGGTAATAAACATTGGCCCAGCCATCTGCCAGAGAGATGAGCATGAGGAAATGGATGCCCCGAGTGTCATAAAGGGGAAGGTGTTGGGAGAAAACGGGAGGGTACCTTTATACGACTGAATCTCAGTGAGCAAGAAGGGGGCACATTTCCTCAGCGCGGAGGATGATCGTCATTCAAAGGGTGATGCCAGATGCAAAGATACGAGCATGCTATGGCTCACGGTGAGGTGGGTTACGGTGAGAAAGATGCTGATGTTCCCATGGATGCCAGGGGCAAGGGAATTGGAGTGAAACTATAAACAAGGGAACACAGTAAAAACAAACAACCTAAGTGATGTGTGAACAATGGGGTTCCCCAGAGTCGGGCCTTGACAAATATCGGCGTTTAGAATTCAGAAGAGGATTGAATGTAGCAGGTTTAGAGATCCCTAAACCTTAAGCTGTTGCAGATGGCCCAAAGCAATAGCTACAAAGGTTATGAGATGAGCCAGGCCACGCCCCTAGGAGGAAACAATTCAAGGGTGTATATATAAAAATGCTGTCTGTTTATTGATTGATTCATTGATCACTCATTCATTCATTCATTCAATAAACTTACCTAGCTACGTGCTGGGTCCTACGCCAGGAGCTAGGGACGGGATGGCAAACAAGACAAGATCTGGGCGCTAGAGGTGTCACAGGCTCATTGATTGGGAGGATTCTGGAAAGGAAGGGGAGGTTTTAGCAAATTCCAAACAGGGAGGATGCAGTAGGGAGAGTGAGACCACATGGGGATGTGACGGACTCAGAGACACTGGGGAGAAAGCAGAGGCGAAAACTGTGAAGTCTTCCCAAGAGGCCATTGAAATAGCCCTGGCAGTCCCCAGGCCGAGGGGGGCGGGTAGAAGTTTATAAAACCCACACAGAGAATGAATGAAATAACACAAGCTGCTTAAAGCCGACTCCCTGGCGCCTGACTGTCTGGGTTCCGATGTCCCCTCTGCTGCTTTCTAGCCGCGTGACCTTGGACTGATCTGTATTTCTGTTTCCTCATCTTGAAGGCAAGGCTACTAAGAGGGCCTCCTTGTAGCTTCAGTGCGGACGTGAAGATTTCTGTGAGTTGATGCGTGTAGATGACGTATAACAGCGCTTGGTACAGAGCAAAACACTCCGTAGTCGTGTTACCTGCTAACGTTTTCCCAAATGCTCGGTCTTTAGAATCTGTTCAGTGTTTGATTGTAAAGATAAAGCAAGGCACATTCCGACACACTTGGTAATCGAAAGGATCTCATTATATATCCAGAAGCGGTGCGGTGTTAACCTACTCCGCCATGCTGGCACGGTTGGACTAATCCCTGTAGGACCTGTTGCGGGGGGTGGGGGTGGGGGGAATGCTATGCATGGGTGTTTACCTTTTGTCTAGCACCCACGACACTTTCTGCCACACCGACACAGGGCCTGCGGGTCTGACAGCGTGTCTTAATGAGAAAATGTTTGCTCGGCTTGGCGAGGTGGGAAATGTGATGTCTTTGATGTCACAACGCGTCATCCTAAGAGGCCATCCGTCTCAGAGCGAGGCATGCCGGAGAGCTATGGCCAGCAGCTCGCTCTTCGTTTGTTGTTTTCACGGAGGAAATGAGTTTGTGTCAGCGATGCCTCGCCAGGCATCACAGTTGGGCCTAGCCAGGATTCTCCTAACAAAGAGCAGCAGGTCTCTGTGGGGTCTTAAGGAGGGGGTGAGTGGAGAGGGAGACGTTAAAGAGTAGGAAAGGGAAGGAGCCAGCTTCAGCGGAGACAGCGACCTTATCCATCCCCCAGTTGGTCAGTCACCCCCTCTGCTGTGTCTGGTACTGGCCAGGAAACGAGGTCTGAGGTCAAGCATGACTTTAACCATGCTGCCTTCATTATCTTGGCCTCACATTGCCTTATGGGTAAAACGATGGGCTAGGATTAAAAAAAAAAAAAAATAGCCCCGCGGGTGTGGCTCTGTGGTTGAGTGTCGACCTATGAACCAGGAGGTCAGGGTTCGATTCCCAGTCAGGGCACATGTCCGGGTCGTGGGCTCCATCCCAAGTAGGGGGTGGGTGCAGGAGGCCGCCGACAAATGATTCTCATCACTGATGTTCCATCTCTCTCTCCCTCTCCCTTCTCTCTGAAATCAATAAAAATATATTATAAAAAAAAAAACCCACACACAACAAAATAGAATAAGAAACCAACCAGAATCCTCTCTTCAAATGAGATCTTACTTTGGAGTCTCAAGAAATATATATATAATCAAGTGTGCAAGGGTGGGGGTGGGAGTGAGGTCTCAATGCTCTCTGGCTGCTCCCACATCAGTCACGTGCACAGCGTCCTGCTCCCTCCGGCTCATCCCTAACACAGTTTGAAAACCACTGGCCTAGATAAGCTCTCAAGTGCCCTCCAGGCCTAACACTCTGTGGCTCTGTTGCCTTTGGCACCAGAGTGACCTCAAATCAAAGGAGCAATTCTCGGTTCCAGAACAGCCCTGCCAATGAAAACATGTAAACTGCACAAGCCACTTCACGTTGCCTAATAGCCACCTTCTAACGAGAAAAAAGGAATGGGCAAAATTCATTTTATTGACATATTTTACTTATGCCAGCACATCCAAACAATTCCATCTGCGACCTACATAAACGTGATGGAGATACTTTACGTTTTTATTTGTCGAAATCCAGCACGTATTTTAAACTTAGAGCGCCTCTCAGCTCATCTTCGCCCCATGTCAGGTGTTCAGTGGTTACGTGTGGCAGCGGCTGCCAACCTGGGAAACACAGATATGGAACTTTAAATGCTCAGAGCCTCTTCTTGCTGACTGAATATCGCCTTGATCCTGAGATGTATTTTTTCTAAGTTTTCTCTAAGCCTTTCTCTGCCTGAATTCTAGTACTTCCAGGAGTCCCCCTTGACCTTGAGGATTATTTTGAAAACCTGATTCTCACCCAGTCCTCACCTTCTGCTGTTATCTCATATACATAATCATTCGAGTGCGCATAAAGGGACTTGGTTAATGAATACGTTTGTTCAACATTATCCCTATTATGTCTTTTTAAAAAATATATATTTTATTGATTTTTTTACAGAGAGGAAGGGAGAGGGATAGAGAGCTAGAAACATCGATCAGCTGCCTCTTGCATACCCCCGACCGGGGATGTACCCTCAACCAAGGTACATGTCCTTGGCTGGAATCGAACCCGAGACCCTTCAGTCCGCAGGCCGACGCTCTATCCACTGAGCCAAACCGGTCAGGGCCCTATTATGTCTTATATGTCGGCCTAAGTTACCTTCATCTTTTGGGTTTAACACGGTACTTTGCACTGAAAGAAACAGTATTTTCCTTATGATGTTTGTTTGTAGGAACAAGGATATGGCCGAGTATAATGGCTAGAATATTAAAATACAACGAAGATGCTTTGCTGTTTTTTGGGGACTAAAATTGAACATAAAGGCTTTGCTGGTTAGTTGTATATAGTTCAGGTTCATAGTCATTGGCTGGCTTGGTATTACAAATTTAAATCTAAGGGCAGTGCTTCAGATACCATTTTCACATTTATGGTTCAAAAAACAGGAACAAAATCGCCTCTTTTTGTATAAAAGAAGTTTAAAAGCGTAGCGACTGAAAAATATCCATCTGTATAATCTGATTTTTTTCTGTCACTCTGTAATCGGGATATAAACTGTATACTTCGAGATGCCTGATAATACAATAAGTACATCTTTGTATATGTTAATCACATGCTTATTTCATGTTTCAGGTTTGATAAACGATGAGAAATGTTGCCATCATTTCCGAATTTTTAGCCCGGAAGGCTTAGATTTCTTAGTCAACTAGTCAATTATCGTCACTAGTTTGAAACTATAATAAAATACTCATCTCATCAGATGAGTTACACTTCTTTTTGAAGTTCCTTTCCCCTTCTGAGCCTCATAGGAAAAGCTGTTAAGAGCTCTTGTGTAAGTCCCTACTTTGTTTGGGCCTAGATACTGGGGGTGTTAGCAATGAATTT
>NW_005871548.1:18269-21076 GCF_000147115.1 Myotis lucifugus | reverse complement strand
CGGGCTTAATAGGATTGTGTGTGCTTTTCAGAGGGCTCAGCCGAATGGAAGGCAAGAATAGCTCCCAGCTCAAGAGATGCACTTAGGGGGATACTTTCAGTCCGATGTGCGGGGAAGTTGACATCCGCCCCGATGTATATTTAGCCGCGGTGTATTTCTGTGAGCCGGCCCGAGCCCTGGCCATTCCTCCGCCTTTGCAGAGGGTAGGGAATTACATGGGAAGTGAGCAGGGGTGGGCAGGTGCGTCTTTCTCAGATAGTGGCGCTCTAGCGCTGCCCGGGAGACGAGGCCCCGAATAGAGACCTCTGCAGCGCCTTCCTTTCTGACTCCAGAGTTTGGTATCTTTGTGCCTTTACCTTCTCTGAGGGTGGACATCGACGTAGGTCCGAGAAACGCTGTTTATCAGCGTGTGCACAGGCGATACATTTAACCTCAGATTCAGGGACCAAATACCTGGGCGTCCTCAGGTCGGCATCCCTGTTGACCCTGTCACCACGAGTCTCCAGCTTCAGGAGCAGCGTGATGAAGGGGATTCAGGACCACGTTGCTCCGAGGGATGCAGTGGCCTCTCCTAGGGATTGGACAGGGCGGCCTTGTGGGTCACGTGACTTCATGCTTTCTTTCCCCTCCCTCCCCTTCTTTACAGACTGTCTTGAGTTCTTCTTGAATTGCCAGTGTTCGGCCTCCTCATGCCTCCGTCTCCTTTAGACGACAGGGTACTAGTGGCACTGTCCAGGCCCGTCCGGCCTCAGGATCTCAACCTTTGTTTAGACGCGAGCTACCTGGGCCCCGCCGCCCCGGGCGGTCACGGCCACCCTCCGGTCATCGCCACCACCGTCGTGTCCCTCAAGGCTGCGAACCTGACGTATATGCCCTCATCCAGCGGCTCTGCCCGCTCCCTGAATTGTGGATGCAGCAGTGCCAGCTGCTGCACTGTGGCCACCTACGACAAGGACACCCAGGCCCCGACCCCAGCCGTTGCCGCCGGCTCCGCCACCACTGCCATCGGCTCCTCCGGCACCTGCCCCGCCACCCAGATGGTCAACAACAATGACAACGCAGGCTCTCTGAGTCCGTCCGGTGGGGTGGGCAGCCCTGCGGCCGGGACCCCCAAGCCGCTGGCCAGCATCAAAATCATCTACCCCAACGACCTGGCCAAGAAGATGACCCGCTGCGGCAAGAGTCACCTGGCCAGCCAGGGCCCCGTCATCATCGACTGCAGGCCCTTCATGGAGTACAACAAGAGCCACATCCAGGGAGCCGTCCACATTAACTGCGCCGACAAGATCAGCCGGCGGAGGCTCCAGCAGGGCAAAATCACCGTCTTAGACTTGATCTCCTGTCGGGAAGGCAAGGACTCTTTCAAGAGGATCTTTTCCAAAGAAATTATCGTTTATGACGAGAATACCAATGAGCCGAGCCGGGTGACGCCTTCCCAGCCACTGCACATAGTCCTCGAGTCCCTGAGGAGGGAAGGCAAGGAGCCTCTGGTGTTGAAAGGTAACGGATGCTCCCTCCCCCGGCACATCCTGACTAGCCTGGGGTCACCCGGGGTTTTCCCTCACAGAGGTAGCGGCATCCGCCCGACCCTGCCTCCCCGCAAAGACCGGAATAGAAGTCCTTCTTGTCCGCCCTCCCCTGCCCTTTCTTAATTAGTTTGGGGTGGTGAGAGGCATCCAGTAGCCTTGAACTGGAAGCCGGAAGATTTGGGCTCTGGTCTTGCGTCTTGCTTCCCCCACTAATTTGCATCGTGCAAGTCATTTCACCTCTCAGACTTTCCCCCTCTTTCCCCAAAGGGGCTTTTATAACGCCAGAGGGTGGCTCAGGTCATGCCTGGTCTGGTAGCTCTCGCCCAATCCATCACTCGTTGGAAAGTTATAATCTCTCAGACTCAGCCCCGGTTGGTGGAACTGAGATGGTGAACTGCAAGTAAACTCCCAGGTACCAGTTCTTTTTTGTGGGAAATGCTTCTTCTTTCTCACCTCTCCCATCAGCTTGGATTTTAGGTGGTTTATACAGTGACATAGAGAAGGGCAGAGATCCTTCGTATAGGGCCCCGTAGTGTAAGTTCATCAGAAACATCTGTTCCTCTGCCGTAGCTCTAAGGGACAGAGTCATTCTTATGAGATCCTCCCCCACCCCATTGCTCTCTCTGGCTGCACCTGATAGTTGTTGGCATCATGGCTCCTCCCAAGATGGGGCGGTGGGTCACTTGCCTCAGTACATTGAATGCAGAATACCTCGGAGGTCATGTTGGCTGAGCCCTGGCAGGAGGGATTAACTACCCACTATTCTCGGAGCTCCTTCCACCCAGTGTTGCCTGACCTAGTGGGGCGGCCCTCGTCCTGTGTCCATCTTGCCTCTTTGCCCCAAGGTACCATCCTTTGGGGGCACTGCACCTCATGCTTCCTCTTCAGGGTCTTCTTTCTGGTGGTGGTGATTCTAAGAGATCATCATCATCATCTGTCTTCTCTTATGTCTGAGCCAGGTTACACAGTCTGGGCCATATCACCAGCCAGCCTCCGGAACTGTGTGGACCAAAGGGTCCCTTTGAGCATCTTACATATTTAAATTGCAACAGGCCATTGAGGTGAGCAAGTTGGTCGTTTTGTCTTTGTGAGGGCAGCTCTGCCATTCTCCGTCTGGTCTTCCCAGCGATGCGTTCTGCCTTTGGTTCAGTACCATTTCTTGGGAATACGGTTTGGATTCTTTTGATATAATCCGCCTGCCACCCTCCAGTGCCCCCTCTCTGGACTCAACCACCACAAGTCACAACTGCTCTATGGCTGATGGCTCTGGTGGGAAGA